>NC_133805.1:640466-675466 GCF_043250625.1 Sebastes fasciatus
ACTACTACCATCACTATAGACATCACTACTGCCATCACTACTGCCATCACTAATGACATCACTGCTACCATCACTAATGACATCACTACTACCATCACTAATGACATCACTACTACCATCACTACTGCAATAGCTAATGACATCACTACTGCCATCACTACTGCAATCACTAATGACATCACTACTGCCATCACTAATGACATCACTAATACCATTAGGTAATGACATCACTACCATCGCTAATGACATCACTACTACCATCACTAATGACATCACTACTACCATCACTATTGACATCACTACTGCAATCACTAATGACATCACTACTGACATCACTAATGACATCACTACTGACATCACTACTGCAATCACTAATGACATCACTACTGCAATCACTACTGACATCACTAATGACATCACTAATACCATTAGGTAATGACATCACTACCATCACTAATGACATCACTACTACCATCACTAATGACATCACTACTTCCATCACTACTACCATCACTAATGACATCACTGCTACCATCACTATAGACATCACTACTGCCATCCCTAATGACATCACTGCTACCATCACTAATGACATCACTGCTACCATCACTAATGACATCACTACTACCATCACTATAGACATCACTACTGCCATCACTACTGCCATCACTAATGACATCACTGCTACCATCACTAATGACATCACTACTACCATCACTAATGACATCACTACTACCATCACTACTGCAATAGCTAATGACATCACTAATGACATCACTACTACCATCACTACTGCAATCACGAATGACATCACTACTGCCATCACTAATGACATCACTAATACCATTAGGTAATGACATCACTACCATCGCTAATGACATCACTACTACCATCACTAATGACATCACTACTACCATCACTAATGACATCACTACTTCCATCACTATAGACATCACTAATGACATCACTACTACCATTAGGTAATGACATCACTACTTCCATCACTACTACCATCACTATAGACATCACTAATGACATCACTACTACCATTAGGTAATGACATCACTACTACCATCACTAATGACATCTCTACTACCATCACTACTGCCATCACTGACATCACTAATGACATCACTACTACCATCACTAATGACATCACTACTACCATCACTAATGACATCACTACTACCATCACTAATGACATCACTACTACCATCACTAATGACATCACTACTGCGTCACTAATGACATCACTACTGCAATCACTAATGACATCACTAATGACATCACTACTGCAATCAATAATGACATCACTGACATCACTACTGCAATCACTACTGCAATCACTAATGACATCACTGCTACATCACTACTACCATCACTAATGACATCACTACTACCATCACTATAGACATCACTACTACCATCACTACTACCATCACTAATGACATCACTGCTACCATCACTACTACCATCACTAATGACATCACTGCTACCATCACTACTACCATCACTAATGACATCACTGCTACCATCACTACTACCATCACTAATGACATCACTACTACCATCACTATAGACATCACTACTGACATCACTACTACCATCACTGACATCACTAATGACATCACTACTACCATCACTATGACAACACTACCGCCATCACTAATGACATCACTGCTACCATCACTATAGACATCACTACTACCATCACTACTTCCATCACTAATGACATCACTACTACCATCACTATTGACATCACTACTACCATCACTATTGACATCACTACTGCAATCACTAATGACATCACTAATGACATCACTACTGCCATCACTAATGACATCACTAATGACATCACTACTACCATCACTATTGACATCACTACTACCATCACTATTGACATCACTACTGCAATCACTAATGACATCACTAATGACATCACTACTGCAATCACTAATGACATCACTAATGACATCAGGTCAGGTCAGGTGACTTTATTTGTACCCGTAGGTAGATTTGTTTTGCAGCAAAAAAAAAAATCATTAATGCCATCACTACTGCCATCACTAATGACATTACTAATACCATTAGGTAATGACATCACTACCATCACTAATGACATCACTACCACCATCACTAATGACATCACTACTTCCATCACTACTACCATCACTATAGACATCACTAATGACATCACTACTACAACACTACTACCATCACTAATGACATCTCTACTACCATCACTAATGACATCACTACTTCCATCACTACTACCATCACTATAGACATCACTAATGACATCACTACTACAACACTACTACCATCACTAATGACATCTCTACTACCATCACTAATGACATCTCTACTACCATCACTACTGCCATCACTGACATCACTAATGACATCACTACTACCATCACTAATGACATCACTACTACCATCACTAATGACATCACTACTACCATCACTAATGACATCACTACTGCAATCACTACTGCGTCACTAATGACATCACTACTGCAATCACTAATGACATCACTAATGACATCACTACTGCAATCAATAATGACATCACTGACATCACTACTGCAATCACTACCGCAATCACTACTGCAATCACTAATGACATCACTGATGACATCACTGCTACCATCACTACTACCATCACTAATGACATCACTACTACCATCACTATAGACATCACTACTGACATCACTACAACCATCACTGACATCACTAATGACATCACTACTACCATCATTATGACAACACTACCGCCATCACTAATGACATCACTACTACCATCACTATAGACATCACTACTGACATCACTACTACCATCACTGACATCACTAATGACATCACTACTACCATCATTATGACAACACTACCGCCATCACTAATGACATCACTGCTACCATCACTAATGACATCACTACTACCATCACTACTACCATCACTATAGACATCACTACTGCCATCACTACTTCCATCACTACTTCCATCACTAATGACATCACTACTACCATCACTATTGACATCACTACTACCATCACTAATGACATCACTACTACCATCACTATTGACATCACTACTACCATCACTATTGACATCACTACTGCAATCACTAATGACATCACTAATGACATCACTACTGCAATCACTAATGACATCACTAATGACATCACTACTGCAATCACTAATGACATCACTAATGACATCAGGTCAGGTGACTTTATTTGTACCCGTAGGTAGATTTGTTTTGCAGCAACAACAAAAAATCACTAATGCCATCACTACTGCCATCACTAATGACATTACTAATACCATTAGGTAATGACATCACTACCATCACTAATGACATCACTACCACCATCACTAATGACATCACTACTTCCATCACTATAGACATCACTAATGACATCACTACTACCATTAGGTAATGACATCACTACTTCCATCACTACTACCATCACTATAGACATCACTAATGACATCACTACTACCATTAGGTAATGACATCACTACTACCATCACTAATGACATCTCTACTACCATCACTACTGCCATCACTGACATCACTAATGACATCACTACTACCATCACTAATGACATCACTACTACCATCACTAATGACATCACTACTACCATCACTAATGACATCACTACTACCATCACTAATGACATCACTACTACCATCACTAATGACATCACTACTGCGTCACTAATGACATCACTACTGCAATCACTAATGACATCACTAATGACATCACTACTGCAATCAATAATGACATCACTGACATCACTACTGCAATCACTACTGCAATCACTAATGACATCACTGCTACATCACTACTACCATCACTAATGACATCACTACTACCATCACTATAGACATCACTACTACCATCACTACTACCATCACTAATGACATCACTGCTACCATCACTACTACCATCACTAATGACATCACTGCTACCATCACTACTACCATCACTAATGACATCACTGCTACCATCACTACTACCATCACTAATGACATCACTACTACCATCACTATAGACATCACTACTGACATCACTACTACCATCACTGACATCACTAATGACATCACTACTACCATCACTATGACAACACTACCGCCATCACTAATGACATCACTGCTACCATCACTATAGACATCACTACTACCATCACTACTTCCATCACTAATGACATCACTACTACCATCACTATTGACATCACTACTACCATCACTATTGACATCACTACTGCAATCACTAATGACATCACTAATGACATCACTACTGCCATCACTAATGACATCACTAATGACATCACTACTACCATCACTATTGACATCACTACTACCATCACTATTGACATCACTACTGCAATCACTAATGACATCACTAATGACATCACTACTGCAATCACTAATGACATCACTAATGACATCAGGTCAGGTCAGGTGACTTTATTTGTACCCGTAGGTAGATTTGTTTTGCAGCAAAAAAAAAAATCATTAATGCCATCACTACTGCCATCACTAATGACATTACTAATACCATTAGGTAATGACATCACTACCATCACTAATGACATCACTACCACCATCACTAATGACATCACTACTTCCATCACTACTACCATCACTATAGACATCACTAATGACATCACTACTACAACACTACTACCATCACTAATGACATCTCTACTACCATCACTACTGCCATCACTGACATCACTAATGACATCACTACTACCATCACTAATGACATCACTACTACCATCACTAATGACATCACTACTACCATCACTAATGACATCACTACTGCAATCACTACTGCGTCACTAATGACATCACTACTGCAATCACTAATGACATCACTAATGACATCACTACTGCAATCAATAATGACATCACTGACATCACTACTGCAATCACTACCGCAATCACTACTGCAATCACTAATGACATCACTGATGACATCACTGCTACCATCACTACTACCATCACTAATGACATCACTACTACCATCACTATAGACATCACTACTGACATCACTACAACCATCACTGACATCACTAATGACATCACTACTACCATCATTATGACAACACTACCGCCATCACTAATGACATCACTACTACCATCACTATAGACATCACTACTGACATCACTACTACCATCACTGACATCACTAATGACATCACTACTACCATCATTATGACAACACTACCGCCATCACTAATGACATCACTGCTACCATCACTAATGACATCACTACTACCATCACTACTACCATCACTATAGACATCACTACTGCCATCACTACTTCCATCACTACTTCCATCACTAATGACATCACTACTACCATCACTATTGACATCACTACTACCATCACTAATGACATCACTACTACCATCACTATTGACATCACTACTACCATCACTATTGACATCACTACTGCAATCACTAATGACATCACTGATGACATCACTGCTACCATCACTACTACCATCACTAATGACATCACTACTACCATCACTATAGACATCACTACTGACATCACTACAACCATCACTGACATCACTAATGACATCACTACTACCATCATTATGACAACACTACCGCCATCACTAATGACATCACTACTACCATCACTATAGACATCACTACTGACATCACTACTACCATCACTGACATCACTAATGACATCACTACTACCATCATTATGACAACACTACCGCCATCACTAATGACATCACTGCTACCATCACTAATGACATCACTACTACCATCACTACTACCATCACTATAGACATCACTACTGCCATCACTACTTCCATCACTACTTCCATCACTAATGACATCACTACTACCATCACTATTGACATCACTACTACCATCACTAATGACATCACTACTACCATCACTATTGACATCACTACTACCATCACTATTGACATCACTACTGCAATCACTAATGACATCACTAATGACATCACTACTGCAATCACTAATGACATCACTAATGACATCACTACTGCAATCACTAATGACATCACTAATGACATCAGGTCAGGTGACTTTATTTGTACCCGTAGGTAGATTTGTTTTGCAGCAACAACAAAAAATCACTAATGCCATCACTACTGCCATCACTAATGACATTACTAATACCATTAGGTAATGACATCACTACCATCACTAATGACATCACTACCACCATCACTAATGACATCACTACTTCCATCACTACTACCATCACTATAGACATCACTAATGACATCACTACTACAACACTCCTACCATCACTATGACAACACTACTGCAGGTGGGTGCGGCTGAGTGTTGTGTCTGGTTTTGACCTTTGACCTCTGCCCTTTCAGGACCTACTTTGCGGGTCAGGAGCAGCAGGTCCGGTTGATCTATCAGGGTCAGCTGCTGCAGGACGACGCTCAGACTCTGGCCTCTCTGAACCTGGTCCATAACTGTGTCCTGCACTGTCACATCTCTCAGCACGCCGGCCGGGGGGCGGCGGGGGGGCCGCGGCCCGCCGATCAGGTGCAGGTGGCTCTGAACGTGGGCAGCCTGATGGTCCCTTTGCTGGTCCTCATGCTGTCGGTGCTGTGGTACTGTCAGATCCAGTACCGGCAGTTCTTCACCGCCCCGGCCACCGCCTCGTTGGTCGGCGTCACCATCTTCCTCAGCCTGGTGGCCTTCGGAGTCTACCGCCGCTAGCTGCTCTCTGACTGGCTGCTGCCTCTGTCTGTGGTGATGTCAGCAAGCGGGGCGGAGCTCTCTCTGTGACCTCTGACCTCAGAGCCGGCCGGGACTCCATTAGACACTTATAGTTCCTGTTATTTTGTTTTTCTGTTGCCATGGAGACGCTGAGTGTTAATGAAGACGTTAATTTTAATTTGATTGTTTTTTAGATGGCGTTTCTCGGTAGGTTCCTCATCATCGTGCCTCTTTTACTTCCTGGTTCCTCTGGTTCCTTCTGGAGCAGCACCAGACTGTAGACCGTACCCGTCGCCAGACTGTAGACCGACCCGTCGCCAGACTGTAGACCGACCCGTCGCCAGACTGTAGACCGGACCCGTCGCCAGACTGTAGACCGGACCCGTCGCCAGACTGTAGACCGGACCCGTCGCCAGACTGTAGACCGACCCGTCGCCAGACTGTAGACCGACCCGTCGCCAGACTGTAGACCGGACCCGTCGCCAGACTGTAGACCGGACCCGTCGCCAGACTGTAGACCGGACCCGTCGCCAGACTGTAGACCGACCCGTCGCCAGACTGTAGACCGGACCCGTCGCCAGACTGTAGACCGGACCCGTCGCCAGACTGTAGACCGGACCCGTCGCCAGACTCTGTAGACCGACCCGTCGCCAGACTGTAGACCGACCCGTCGCCAGACTGTAGACCGACCCGTCGCCAGACTGTAGACCGGACCCGTCGCCAGACTGTAGACCGACCCGTCGCCAGACTGTAGACCGGACCCGTCGCCAGACTGTAGACCGACCCGTCGCCAGACTGTAGACCGGACCCGTCGCCAGACTGTAGACCGACCCGTCGCCAGACTGTAGACCGGACCCGTCGCCAGACTGTAGACCGACCCGTCGCCAGACTGTAGACCGGACCCGTCGCCAGACTGTAGACCGACCCGTCGCCAGACTGTAGACCGACCCGTCGCCAGACTGTAGACCGACCCGTCGCCAGACTGTAGACCGGACCCGTCGCCAGACTGTAGACCGGACCCGGACCTGTCTGGACGTCTGTCTGCTGGATTGAAGGCTTTTTGTCAGTTCCAGCTTTTGAAGAGAAAGAAATTCTATTAAATCATTTATTTATCTTGTTGTGGTTCTTTGTGTCTCTGAAGAATTATTATTTATTATTATTATTATTATTCAGTCTGTTAACTCCTCACACATCACATCAAAACACAGAGGTTGAACATCTGGAATCACACTCCATTTAAAATATATATACACACTTTATAATCAATAATGAACTTTAAAATCAACACATCTGAACAACGTTCTGATCCAGGTGTTAATGTTCCAGGTGTTATTGTCCAGGTGTTAATGATCCAGGTGTTAATGTCCAGGTGTTTATGATCCATCCAGATGTTAATGTCCAGGTGTTTATGATCCAGGTGTTAATGATCCATCCAGGTGTTAATGTCCAGGTGTTAATGATCCAGGTGTTTATGATCCAGGTGTTAATGATCCAGGTGTTTATGATCCAGATGTTAATGTCCAGGTGTTTATGATCCAGGTGTTAATGTCCAGGTGTTAATGATCCAGGTGTTTATGATCCAGGTGTTAATGTCCAGGTGTTAAAGTTCCAGGTGTGTCGGCCGTTTCCTCTTCAGGTCATCAACACTGAAACACAGAAGCATGAAGAACATCATCCAGAACAACAAAAACATCAATAAGTCAAACTGAATCAGAACTAGAGACCAGGACCACACTGAACCAGAACTAGAGACCAGGACCACACTGAACCAGAACTAGAGACCAGGACCACACTGAACCAGAACTAGAGACCAGGACCACACTGAACCAGAACTAGAGACCAGGACCACACTGAACCAGAACTAGAGACCAGGACCACACTGAACCAGAACTAGAGACCAGGACCACACTGAACCAGAACTAGAGACCAGGACCACACTGAACCAGAACTAGAGACCAGGACCACACTGAACCAGAACTAGAGACCAGGACCACACTGAACCAGAACTAGAGACCAGGACCACACTGAATCAGAACTAGAGACCAGGACCACACTGAACCAGAACTAGAGACCAGGACCACACTGAACCAGAACTAGAGACCAGGACAACACTGAACCAGAACTAAAGACCAGGACCACACTGAACCAGAACTAGAGACCAGGACCACACTGAACCAGAACTAGAGACCAGGACCACACTGAACCAGAACTAGAGACCAGGACCACACTGAACCAGAACTAGAGACCAGGACCACACTGAACCAGAACTAGAGACCAGGACCACACTGAACCAGAACTAGAGACCAGGACCACACTGAACCAGAACTAGAGACCAGGACCACACTGAACCAGAACTAGAGACCAGGACCACACTGAACCAGAACTAGAGACCAGGACAACACTGAACCAGAACTAAAGACCAGGACCACACTGAACCAGAACTAGAGACCAGGACCACACTGAACCAGAACTAGAGACCAGGACCACACTGAACCAGAACTAAAGACCAGGACCACACTGAACCAGGACCACACTGAAACAGAACTAGAGACCAGGACCACACTGAACCAGAACTAGAGACCAGGACCACACTGAACCAGAACTAGAGACCAGGACCACACTGAACCAGAACTAAAGACCAGGACCACACTGAACCAGAACTAGAGACCAGGACCACACTGAACCAGAACTAGAGACCAGGACCACACTGAACCAGAACTAGAGACCAGGACCACACTGAACCAGAACTAGAGACCAGGACCACACTGAACCAGAACTAGAGACCAGGACAACACTGAACCAGAACTAAAGACCAGGACCACACTGAACCAGAACTAGAGACCAGGACCACACTGAACCAGAACTAGAGACCAGGACCACACTGAACCAGAACTAAAGACCAGGACCACACTGAACCAGGACCACACTGAAACAGAACTAGAGACCAGGACCACACTGAACCAGAACTAGAGACCAGGACCACACTGAACCAGAACTAGAGACCAGGACCACACTGAACCAGAACTAAAGACCAGGACCACACTGAACCAGGACCACACTGAACCAGAACTAGAGACCAGGACCACACTGAACCAGAACTAGAGACCAGGACCACACTGAACCAGAACTAGAGACCAGGACAACACTGAACCAGAACTAAAGACCAGGACCACACTGAACCAGAACTAGAGACCAGGACCACACTGAACCAGAACTAGAGACCAGGACCACACTGAACCAGAACTAGAGACCAGGACCACACTGAACCAGAACTAAAGACCAGGACCACACTGAACCAGGACCACACTGAAACAGAACTAGAGACCAGGTTCAGGTATGTAGACTGATCCGTATTGAGGAGCTAACGCTCATGAGGACCTTTAGCTGCACGCCGTTAGCAGTAAGTGCTGATTGGCGTGTGAGTCATCAGGCTCGTTGGAGATGAACTGCGTCTCCGGATCCGGCGGTAGCAGCAGGGGGCGGAGACTAAAAGCTGCGGTAAGGTCGGACAAGAAATCGAACTGGCATGTATTGCGAGGCGATTGCCGGTGATGGATTCTGCGCCGGCCTGGCTCATCTCCAACGAGTCTAGTCCCACTACGACGAGAGCAGATGAAGCGGTGGAGCTGGACGTATTCTCGTTATGGACATTAGAACGGTCCTCACAGCGGGAGTCCATGACGGAGCGTCCTTGGAACTGAGCCGTTGAAGGATCGTTCCCCGACCCCGAGAGGAGAGACTGACCTGTGTGAGGTGTGTCACGGCGACGGCGTCGCTCACTATGGAAGATCAACACTCTCTCTCTCTTCTGCGCCACCAGCTGCTGAACACCTGGACAGGAACACAGAACCAGATCATCAATAAGACCTGATCGGGTCATGATCAGACATCATGATGCATTCAAGCTCTACTCAGTAAAATTAGTACTGGCTGATGTGTCGTGTGACGTGTTCTATGACGTGTTCTGTGACGTGTTCTGTGACGTGTCCTGTGACGTGTCCTATGACGTGTTCTATGACGTGTTCTATGACATGTCATATGACGTGTCGTGTGACTCGTCCTGTGACGTGTCCTGTGACGTGACGTGTGACGTGTCGTGTGACGTGTCCTGTGACGTGTCCTGTGACGTGTCCTGTGACGTGTCGCGTGGCGTGTGACGTGTCGTGTGACTTGTCGTGTGACGTGTCGTGTGACGTGTCCTGTGACTTGTCGTGTGACGTGTCCTGTGACTTGTCGTGTGACGTGTCCTGTGACTTGTCATGTGACGTGTCGTGTGACGTGTCCTGTGGCGTGTCGTGTGACGTGTCCTGTGACTTGTCATGTGACGTGTCCTGTGACTTGTCATGTGACGTGTCGTGTGACGTGTCCTGTGGCGTGTCGTGTGACGTGTCCTGTGACTTGTCGTGTGACGTGTCCTATAACGTTTCGTGTGACGTGTTCTATAACGTTTCGTGTGACGTGTTCTATGACGTGTCCTGTGGCGTGACGTGTGACGTGTGATGTGACATGTCGTGTGACGTGACGTGTGACGTGTCCTGTGACTTGTCATGTGACGTGTCCTGTGACTTGTCATGTGACGTGTCGTGTGACGTGTCCTGTGGCGTGTCGTGTGACGTGTCCTGTGACTTGTCATGTGACGTGTCCTGTGACTTGTCATGTGACGTGTCGTGTGACGTGTCCTGTGGCGTGTCGTGTGACGTGTCCTGTGACTTGTCGTGTGACGTGTCCTATAACGTTTCGTGTGACGTGTTCTATAACGTTTCGTGTGACGTGTTCTATGACGTGTCCTGTGGCGTGACGTGTGACGTGTGATGTGACATGTCGTGTGACGTGACGTGTGACGTGTCCTGTGACTTGTCATGTGACGTGTCCTGTGACTTGTCATGTGACGTGTCGTGTGACGTGTCCTGTGGCGTGTCGTGTGACGTGTCCTGTGACTTGTCGTGTGACGTGTCCTATAACGTTTCGTGTGACGTGTTCTATGACGTGTCCTGTGGCGTGTCGTGTGACGTGTCCTGTGACTTGTCGTGTGACGTGTCCTGTGACTTGTCGTGTGACGTGTCCTATAACGTTTCGTGTGACGTGTTCTATGACGTGTCCTGTGGCGTGTCGTGTGACGTGTCCTGTGACTTGTCGTGTGACGTGTCCTGTGACTTGTCGTGTGACGTGTCCTATAACGTTTCGTGTGACGTGTTCTATGACGTGTCCTGTGGCGTGTCGTGTGACGTGTGATGTGACATGTCGTGTGACGTGACGTGTCATATGACGTGTGACCTTCAGAGCTCCAAGTGTTCCTCTGCAGTTCTGACAGAGTCTGGTTCAGGTCCTGCAGCTGGTCCTGGATCAGAGGAAGCTCCACCGGCAGGATGTCACTCACCACCTGGAGGAGAACCACAGTCTGTCACCTGACCTCCACCTGACCTCCACATGACCTTGACCTCCCCCTGGCTGTGAGGGAGTGAGGGTGTGAGGGAGTGAGAGAGTGAGAGAGTGAGGGAGTGTGAGAGTTAGGGAGTAAGAGAGTGAGGGACTGAGGGAGTGAGAGGGAGAGAGTGAGAGAGTGAGGGAGTGTGAGAGTTAGGGAGTAAGAGAGTGAGGGACTGAGAGAGTGAGGGAGTGAAAGAGTGAGAGAGACTGAGGGAGTGAGGGTGTGAGAGGGAGAGAGTGAGAGAGTGAGGGAGTGAAAGAGTGAGAGAGTGTGAGAGAGTGAGGGAGTGAGGGTGTGAGGGAGTGAGGGTGTGAGAGGGAGAGAGTGAGGGAGTGAGGAGTGTGAGGGTGTGAGAGAATGAGGGAGGGAGTGAGAGAGTGAGGGAGTGTGAGGGTGTGAGAGAATGAGGGAGGGTGTGAGAGGGAGGGAGGGAGAGAGTGAGAGAGTGAGGGACTGAGAGAGTGAGGGAGTGAGAGTGAGGGACTGAGGGAGTGAGAGAGTGAGGGAGTGTGCGAGTTAGGGAGTAAGAGAGTGAGGGAGTGAGAGAGTGAGAGTGAGGGAGTGAGAGAGTGAGGAAGTGAGGGAGTGTGCGAGTTAGGGAGTAAGAGAGTGAGGGAGTGAGAGAGTGAGAGAGTGAGGGAGTGTGCAAGTTAGGGAGTAAGAGAGTGAGGGAGTGAGAGAGTGTGAGAGACTGAGGGAGTGAGGGTGTGAGAGGGAGTGAGTGAGGGAGTGTGAGAGTTAGGGAGTAAGAGAGTGAGGGAGTAAGAGAGTGAGGGTGTGAGAGAATGAGGGAGGGAGGGAGAGAGTGAGGGAGTGTGAGGGTGTGAGGGAGTGAGAGAATGAGGGAGGGAGGGAGTGAGGGAGGGAGAGTGTGAGATAGTGAGAGAGTGAGAGAGTGAGGGAGTGAGATAGTGAGAGAGTGAGGGAGTGAGAGAGTGAGGGACTGGGAGTGAGAGAGTGAGATAGTGAGAGAGTGAGGGAGTGAGAGAGTGAGAGAGTGAGAGAGTGAGTGAGAGAGTGAGAGAGAGGGAGTGAGAGAATGAGGGAGTGAGAGACTGAGGGAGTGAGGAGTGTGAGAGTGAGGGTGTGAGGGAGTGTGCGAGTTAGGGAGTAAGAGAGTGAGGGAGTGAGAGAGTGAGAGTGAGGGAGTGAGAGAGTGAGAGTGAGAGAGTGAGGAAGTGAGGGAGTGTGCGAGTTAGGGAGTAAGAGAGTGAGGGAGTGAGAGAGTGAGAGAGTGAGGGAGTGTGCGAGTTAGGGAGTAAGAGAGTGAGGGAGTGAGAGAGTGAGAGAGTGAGGGAGTGTGCAAGTTAGGGAGTAAGAGAGTGAGGGAGTGAGAGAGTGTGAGAGACTGAGGGAGTGAGGGTGTGAGAGGGAGTGAGTGAGGGAGTGTGAGAGTTAGGGAGTAAGAGAGTGAGGGAGTAAGAGAGTGAGGGTGTGAGAGAATGAGGGAGGGAGGGAGAGAGTGAGGGAGTGTGAGGGTGTGAGGGAGTGAGAGAATGAGGGAGGGAGTGAGGGAGGGAGAGTGTGAGATAGTGAGAGAGTGAGAGAGTGAGGGAGTGAGATAGTGAGAGAGTGAGGGAGTGAGAGAGTGAGGGACTGGGAGTGAGAGAGTGAGATAGTGAGAGAGTGAGGGAGTGAGAGAGTGAGAGAGTGAGAGAGTGAGAGAGTGAGTGAGAGAGTGAGAGAGAGGGAGTGAGAGAATGAGGGAGTGAGAGACTGAGGGAGTGAGGAGTGTGAGAGTGAGGGTGTGAGGGAGTGTGCGAGTTAGGGAGTAAGAGAGTGAGGGAGTGAGAGAGTGAGAGTGAGGGAGTGAGAGAGTGAGAGTGAGGGAGTGAGAGAGTGAGGAAGTGAGGGAGTGTGCGAGTTAGGGAGTAAGAGAGTGAGGGAGTGAGAGAGTGAGAGAGACTGAGGGAGTGAGGGTGTGAGAGGGAGGGAGTGAGAGAGTGAGGGAGTGAGAGTTAGGGAGTAAGAGAGTGAGGGAGTAAGAGAGTGAGGGTGTGAGAGAATGAGGGAGGGAGGGAGAGAGTGAGGGAGGGAATGAGGGAGGGAGGGAGGGAGAGTGTGAGGGAGTGTGCGAGTTAGGGAGTAAGAGAGTGAGGGAGTGAGAGAGTGTGAGAGACTGAGGGAGTGAGGGTGTGAGAGGGAGGGAGTGAGAGAGTGAGGGAGTGAGAGTTAGGGAGTAAGAGAGTGAGGGAGTAAGAGAGTGAGGGTGTGAGAGAATGAGGGAGGGAGGGAGAGAGTGAGGGAGGGAATGAGGGAGGGAGGGAGGGAGAGTGTGAGATAGTGAGAGAGTGAGAGAGTGAGAGAGTGAGGGAGTGAGATAGTGAGAGAGTGAGGGAGTGAGAGAGTGAGGGACTGGGAGTGAGAGAGTGAGATAGTGAGAGAGTGAGGGAGTGAGAGAGTGAGAGAGTGAGGGAGTGAGAGAGTGAGAGAGTGAGAGAGAGGGAGTGAGAGAATGAGGGAGTGAGAGACTGAGGGAGTGAGGAGTGTGAGAGTGAGGGTGTGAGGGAGTGAGAGACTAAGGGAGTGAGAGACTGAGGGAGTGAGAGACTGAGGGAGTGAGAGGGAGAGAGTGAGAGAGTGAGGGAGTGAGGAGTGTGAGGGTGTGAGAGAATGAGGGAGGGAGTGAGAGAGTGAGGGAGTGTGAGGGTGTGAGAGAATGAGGGAGGGTGTGAGAGAGGGAGGGAGGGAGGGAGAGAGTGATAGTGAGAGAGTGAGAGAGTGAGGGACTGAGAGAGTGAGGGAGTGAGAGTGAGGGACTGAGGGAGTGAGAGAGTGAGGGAGTGAGGAAGTGAGGGAGTGTGCGAGTTAGGGAGTAAGAGAGTGAGGGAGTGAGAGAGTGAGAGTGAGGGAGTGAGAGAGTGAGGAAGTGAGGGAGTGTGCGAGTTAGGGAGTAAGAGAGTGAGGGAGTGAGAGAGACTGAGGGAGTGAGGGTGTGAGAGGGAGGGAGTGAGAGAGTGAGGGAGTGTGAGAGTTAGGGAGTAAGAGAGTGAGGGAGTGAGAGAGTGTGAGAGACTGAGGGAGTGAGGGTGTGAGAGGGAGGGAGTGAGAGAGTGAGGGAGTGTGAGAGTTAGGGAGTAAGAGAGTGAGGGAGTAAGAGAGTGAGGGTGTGAGAGAATGAGGGAGGGAGAGGGTGTGAGGGAGTGAGAGAATGAGGGAGGGAGTGAGAGGGAGGGAGGGATGGATGGAGGGAGGGAGGGAGAGTGTGAGATAGTGAGATAGTGAGAGAGTGAGAGAGTGAGGGAGTGAGATAGTGAGAGAGTGAGGGACTGAGAGAGTGAGGGAGTGAGAGAGTGAGGGAGTGAGGGTGTGAGAGAATGAGGGAGGGAGGGAGAGAGTGAGGGAGTGTGAGGGTGTGAGGGAGTGAGGGTGTGAGGGTGTGAGAGAATGAGGGAGTGAGGGAGGGAGGGAGGGAGAGTGTGAGATAGTGAGAGAGTGAGAGAGTGAGAGAGTGAGAGAGTGAGGGAGTGAGATAGTGAGAGAGTGAGGGAGTGAGAGAGTGAGGGACTGGGAGTGAGAGAGTGAGATAGTGAGAGAGTGAGATAGTGAGAGTGAGGGAGTGAGAGAGTGAGAGAGTGAGGGAGTGAGAGAGTGAGAGAGAGGGAGTGAGAGAATGAGGGAGTGAGAGACTGAGGGAGTGAGGAGTGTGAGAGTGAGGGTGTGAGGGAGTGAGAGACTGAGGGAGTGAGAGACTGAGGGAGTGAGAGGGAGAGAGTGAGAGAGTGAGGGAGTGAGGAGTGTGAGGGTGTGAGAGAATGAGGGAGGGAGTGAGAGAGTGAGGGAGTGTGAGGGTGTGAGAGAATGAGGGAGGGTGTGAGAGAGGGAGGGAGGGAGGGAGAGAGTGATAGTGAGAGAGTGAGAGAGTGAGGGACTGAGAGAGTGAGGGAGTGAGAGTGAGGGACTGAGGGAGTGAGAGAGTGAGGGAGTGAGGAAGTGAGGGAGTGTGCGAGTTAGGGAGTAAGAGAGTGAGGGAGTGAGAGAGTGAGAGTGAGGGAGTGAGAGAGTGAGGAAGTGAGGGAGTGTGCGAGTTAGGGAGTAAGAGAGTGAGGGAGTGAGAGAGTGTGAGAGACTGAGGGAGTGAGGGTGTGAGAGGGAGGGAGTGAGAGAGTGAGGGAGTGTGAGAGTTAGGGAGTAAGAGAGTGAGGGAGTAAGAGAGTGAGGGTGTGAGAGAATGAGGGAGGGAGAGAGTGAGGGAGTGTGAGGGTGTGAGGGAGTGAGAGAATGAGGGAGGGAGTGAGAGGGAGGGAGGGATGGATGGAGGGAGGGAGGGAGAGTGTGAGATAGTGAGATAGTGAGAGAGTGAGAGAGTGAGGGAGTGAGATAGTGAGAGAGTGAGGGAGTGAGAGAGTGAGGGAGTGAGAGAGTGAGGGAGTGAGGGTGTGAGAGAATGAGGGAGGGAGGGAGAGAGTGAGTGTGAGGGTGTGAGGGAGTGAGAGAATGAGGGAGGGAGTGAGAGAGGGAGGGAGGGATGGATGGAGGGAGGGAGAGTGTGAGATAGTGAGAAAGTGAGGGAGTGAGATAGTGAGAGAGTGAGAGAGTGAGGGAGTGAGAGAGTGAGGGAGTGAGAGAGTGAGGGAGTGAGATAGTGAGATAGTGAGAGAGTGAGGGAGTGAGATAGTGAGATAGTGAGAGAGTGAGGGAGTGAGGGAGTTAGAGTGTCATGGAGGGAGATAGTGAGGGAGTGAGAGAGAGAGAGTGAGGGAGTGAGGGAGTGAGGGAGTGAGGGAGTGAGGGAGTGAGGGAGTGAGAGAGTGAGAGAGTGAGGGAGTGAGGGAGTGAGGGAGTGAGAGAGTGAGGGAGTGAGAGAGTGAGAGAGTGAGGGAGTGAGAGAGTGAGAGAGTACCTGGTTGTAACAGGAGACCATGTGACTCAGGCTCAGGTAGCTCTGTGTGATGTCATCTCTGCAGGTGAAGAGTCGAGCAGCGTGGGGGCGGAGCTTCAAATCTGTCTCCCTGCTGGCGTACCTGAGTTCCCTGAGCACCGCCTCCAGCTGTGCACATACACACACACACACACACACACACACACACACACACACACACACACACACACACAGTTAGACCAGGCAGACCAGTTTAACCAGTTTAACCAGTTAGACCAGTTAGACTGACTGACCTTGTGGCTGTAGGGAACTCCCAGCATGCCTTGCTGGTTGTGATGTATCAGAGGTTGGTCCAGGATGAACTGACAGTCTGAGTCCAGCTGAGAGATCCAGTCTGACCTCAGTCCGGTTCTGAAGTCCTGCAGGAGGTCCACGATCTGCTGGAACCTCTGGACCACCAGCTGGGACTCACCTGAGTCCAGGTACCTGAACACAACACAGAGACTGAGTCCAGGTACCTGAACACAACACAGAGACTCAGTCCAGGTACCTGAACACAACACAGAGACTCAGTCCAGGTACCTGAACACAACACAGAGACTGAGTCCAGGTACCTGAACACAACACAGAGACTCAGTCCAGGTACCTGAACACAACACAGAGACTCAGTCCAGGTACCTGAACACAACACAGAGACTGAGTCCAGGTACCTGAACACAACACAGAGACTGAGTCCAGGTACCTGAACACAACACAGAGACTGAGTCCAGGTACCTGAACACAACACAGAGACTCAGTCCAGGTACCTGAACACAACACAGAGACTGAGTCCAGGTACCTGAACACAACACAGAGACTGAGTCCAGGTACCTGAACACAACACAGAGACTCAGTCCAGGTACCTGAACACAACACAGAGCACAGGGTCTAGGGTGTGAACAGGGTCTGAGGTGTGAACAGGGTCTGGGGTGTGAACAGGTGTGAACAGGGTCTGAGGTGTGAACAGGGTCTGGGGTGTGAACAGGGTCTGAGGTGTGAACAGGGTCTGAGGTGTGAACAGGGTCTGGGGTGTGAACAGGGTCTGAGGTGTGAACAGGGTCTGAGGTGTGAACAGGGTCTGAGGTGTGATCAGGGTCTGAGGTGTGAACAGGTGTGAACAGGGTCTGAGGTGTGAACAGGGTCTGGGGTGTGAACAGGGTCTGAGGTGTGAACAGGGTCTGGGGTGTGATCAGGGTCTGAGGTGTGAACAGGTGTGAACAGGGTCTGAGGTGTGATCAGGGTCTGGGGTGTGAACAGGGTCTGAGGTGTGATCAGGGTCTGAGGTGTGAACAGGTGTGAACAGGGTCTGAGGTGTGAACAGGGTCTGGGGTGTGAACAGGGTCTGAGGTGTGAACAGGTGTGAACAGGGTCTGAGGTGTGAACAGGGTCTGAGGTGTGAACAGGGTCTGAGGTGTGAACAGGTGTGAACAGGGTCTGAGGTGTGATCAGGGTCTGAGGTGTGAACAGGTGTGAACAGGGTCTGAGGTGTGATCAGGGTCTGAGGTGTGAACAGGTGTGAACAGGGTCTGAGGTGTGATCAGGGTCTGAGGTGTGAACAGGGTCTGAGGTGTGAACAGGGTCTGGGGTGTGAACAGGGTCTGAGGTGTGAACAGGTGTGAACAGGGTCTGAGGTGTGAACAGGGTCTGGGGTGTGAACAGGGTCTGAGGTGTGAACAGGTGTGAACAGGGTCTGAGGTGTGAACAGGGTCTGAGGTGTGATCAGGGTCTGAGGTGTGAACAGGGTCTGAGGTGTGAACAGGGTCTGGGGTGTGAACAGGGTCTGAGGTGTGATCAGGGTCTGAGGTGTGATCAGGGTCTGAGGTGTGATCAGGATCTGAGGTGTGATTAGGATCTGAGGTGTGATCAGGGTCTGAGGTGTGAACAGGGTCTGGGGTGTGAACAGGGTCTGGGGTGTGAACAGGGTCTGAGGTGTGAACAGGGTCTGGGGTGTGAACAGGGTCTGGGGTGTGAACAGGGTCTGGGGTGTGAACAGGGTCTGAGGTGTGATCAGGGTCTGAGGTGTGAACAGGGTCTGAGGTGTGATTAGGATCTGAGGTGTGATTAGGATCTGAGGTGTGAACAGGGTCTGGGGTGTGAACAGGGTCTGAGGTGTGAACAGGGTCTGAGGTGTGAACAGGTGTGAACAGGGTCTGAGGTGTGAACAGGGTCTGAGGTGTGAACAGGGTCTGAGGTGTGAACAGGTGTGAACAGGGTCTGAGGTGTGATCAGGGTCTGAGGTGTGAACAGGTGTGAACAGGGTCTGAGGTGTGATCAGGGTCTGAGGTGTGAACAGGTGTGAACAGGGTCTGAGGTGTGATCAGGGTCTGAGGTGTGAACAGGGTCTGAGGTGTGAACAGGGTCTGGGGTGTGAACAGGGTCTGAGGTGTGAACAGGTGTGAACAGGGTCTGAGGTGTGAACAGGGTCTGGGGTGTGAACAGGGTCTGAGGTGTGAACAGGTGTGAACAGGGTCTGAGGTGTGAACAGGGTCTGAGGTGTGATCAGGGTCTGAGGTGTGAACAGGTGTGAACAGGGTCTGAGGTGTGAACAGGGTCTGGGGTGTGAACAGGGTCTGAGGTGTGATCAGGGTCTGAGGTGTGATCAGGGTCTGAGGTGTGATCAGGATCTGAGGTGTGATTAGGATCTGAGGTGTGATCAGGGTCTGAGGTGTGAACAGGGTCTGGGGTGTGAACAGGGTCTGGGGTGTGAACAGGGTCTGAGGTGTGAACAGGGTCTGGGGTGTGAACAGGGTCTGGGGTGTGAACAGGGTCTGGGGTGTGAACAGGGTCTGAGGTGTGATCAGGGTCTGAGGTGTGAACAGGGTCTGAGGTGTGATTAGGATCTGAGGTGTGATTAGGATCTGAGGTGTGAACAGGGTCTGGGGTGTGAACAGGGTCTGAGGTGTGATCAGGGTCTGAGGTGTGAACAGGGTCTGAGGTGTGATTAGGATCTGAGGTGTGATTAGGATCTGAGGTGTGAACAGGGTCTGGGGTGTGAACAGGGTCTGAGGTGTGATCAGGGTCTGAGGTGTGAACAGGGTCTGAGGTGTGATTAGGATCTGAGGTGTGATCAGGGTCTGGGGTGTGAACAGGGTCTGGGGTGTGATCAGGGTCTGAGGTGTGATCAGGGTCTGAGGTGTGATCAGGATCTGAGGTGTGATTAGGATCTGAGGTGTGATCAGGGTCTGAGGTGTGAACAGGGTCTGAGGTGTGATCAGGGTCTGAGGTGTGAACAGGGTCTGAGGTGTGATTAGGATCTGAGGTGTGATCAGGGTCTGAGGTGTGAACAGGGTCTGAGGTGTGAACAGGGTCTGGGTCTTACAGGTGCTGGACGGTGGTGTAGTTCTTCAGAGGGTCTTCAGCTCTGTGTTGGATCTGCCGGGTCCAGCAGAGTCCGGCGGCTGCAGACGGACTGAACCGGCTGAAGGTCTCTGATCTGTCTCTCTGGATGTGGAACAGGAACTCGGTCTGATCCAGCTCCACCAGGACCATCTCCACCAGACGGCTCAGGTGAGGACGCAGCCGGTCCTGGATCAGAGGCCGGTCCAGGATGAACCCGAACATGTTCACCAGCTGAAACAGAGCAGAACCCCGAGACCAGATCAGTACCGTACGGTGTTAGAGGTAGAGACCGGATCAGTACCGTACGGTGTTAGAGGTAGAGACCGGATCAGTACCGTACGGTGTTAGAGGTAGAGACCGGATCAGTACCGTACGGTGTTAGAGGTAGAGACCGGATCAGTACCGTACGGTGTTACGGTGTTAGAGGTAGAGACCGGATCAGTACCGTACGGTGTTACGGTGTTAGAGGTAGAGACCGGATCAGTACCGTACGGTGTTACGGTGTTAGAGGTAGAGACCGGATCAGTACCGTACGGTGTTACGGTGTTAGAGGTAGAGACCGGATCAGTACCGTACGGTGTTACGGTGTTAGAGGTAGAGACCGGATCAGTACCGTACGGTGTTACGGTGTTAGAGGTAGAGACCGGATCAGTACCGTACGGTGTTACGGTGTTAGAGGTAGAGACCGGATCAGTACCGTACGGTGTTACGGTGTTAGAGGTAGAGACCGGATCAGTACCGTACGGTGTTACGGTGTTAGAGGTAGAGACCGGTACCTTCGCTGCAGAGGACGAGACGCAGCAGTCCTCAAACGCTCTACTGAGGACAGACACAAGACGTCTCTCCAGGTCCAACATTTGGACCTCAAACTGATCCAGGTGCAGCTGGAAGCTCTGAGAGGAAGAGGAGGAAGAGGAGGAGGAGGAAGAGGAAGAGGAGGAAGAGGAGGAGGAAGAGGAGGAAGAGGAGGAGGAGGAAGAGGAGGAGGAAGAGGAGGAAGAGGAGGAGGAGGAAGAGGAGGAAGAGGAGGAGGAGGAAGAGGAGGAGGAAGAGGAGGAGGAGGAAGAGGAGGAAGAGGAAGAGGAAGTGGAAAAGGAGGAGGAAGAGGAGGAAGAGGAGGAGGAAGAGGAGGAAGAGGAGGAGGAGGAAGAGGAGGAAGAGGAGGAGGAGGAGGAAGAGGAAGAGGAAGAGGAGGAGGAGGAGGAAGAGGAGGAGGAAGTGGAAGAGGAAGTGGAAAAGGAGGAGGAAGAGGAGGAGGAAGAGGAAGAGGAGGAGGAAGTGGAAGAGGAAGTGGAAAAGGAGGAGGAAGAGGAGGAGGAAGAGGAGGAGGAAGAGGAGGAGGAGGAGGAAGTGGAAGAGGAAGTGGAAAAGGAGGAGGAAGTGGAAGAGGAAGAGGAAGAGGAGGAGGAAGAGGAGGAGGAAGTGGAAGAGGAAGTGGAAAAGGAGGAGGAAGAGGAGGAGGAAGAGGAAGAGGAAGTGGAAAAGGAGGAGGAAGTGGAAGAGGAAGAGGAAGAGGAGGAGGAAGTGGAAGAGGAAGTGGAAAAGGAGGAGGAAGAGGAGGAGGAAGAGGAGGAGAAGTGGAAGAGGAAGTGGAAAAGGAAGAGGAAGAGGAGGAGGAAGAGGAAGAGGAAGAGGAGGAGGAAGTGGAAGAGGAAGAGGAAGAGGAGGAGGAAGAGGAAGAGGTGTCACACACAGCTCAGAGTCAAACAGGAAGTGCCTCCCAGGTCAGCTGACTCACCTGGTCGTCGGGGTCGGTGGGGTCACAGGTCGACTCAGAGAGAACCGTCACATGACGCAGGAAGTCCTGGTACACCTCCTGAACCACTACAGTCCACATCCTGCCTCCAACACCGGACAGAACCACCAGGTCCAACTGATTCAGCTGGAGGCTCACACACAACACCTCCTGCAGGAGAGGAGGAGAGGAGTGTGTGTGTGTGTGTGTGTGTGTGTGTGTGTGTGTGTGTGAGTGTGTGTGTGTGTGTGTGTGTGTGTGTGTGTGAGTGTGTGTGTGTGTGTGTGTGTGTGTGAGTGTGTGAGTGTGTGTGTGTGTGTGTGTGTGTGTGTGTGTGAGTGTGTGTGTGTGTGTGTGTGTGTGTGTGTGTGTGTGTGAGTGTGTGTGTGTGTGTGTGTGTGTGTGTGGTGTGTGTGTGTGTGTGTGTGTGTGTGTGTGTGTGTGGTGTGTGTGTGTGTGTGTGTGTGTGTGTGTACCTGGATCCTCTTCAGGTGTAACAGGAAGTTGTCCATTTGGAAGAAGACCAGGTGTGAAGGAAAGTCCCAGCTGGGTGTGTCGCTGTCCTGCTGCAGAGACACACAACAAGAGAACAGTTAGAGTCCAGACCGGTCCAGACCACGCCTCCAGGAAGAGCCCCGGTCCAGACTGGTCCAGACCACGTCTCCAGGAAGAGCACCGGTCCAGACCACGTCTCCAGGAAGAGCATCGGTCCAGACCGGTCCAGACCACGCCTCCAGGAAGAGCCCCGGTCCAGACTGGTCCAGACCACGTCTCCAGGAAGAGCATCGGTCCAGACTGGTCCAGACCACGTCTCCAGGAAGAGCACCGGTCCAGACTGGTCCAGACCACGTCTCCAGGAAGAGCATCGGTCCAGACTGGTCCAGACCACGCCTCCAGGAAGAGCCCCGGTCCAGACTGGTCCAGACCACGTCTCCAGGAAGAGCACCGGTCCAGACCACGTCTCCAGGAAGAGCATCGGTCCAGACCGGTCCAGACCACGCCTCCAGGAAGAGCCCCGGTCCAGACTGGTCCAGACCACGTCTCCAGGAAGAGCATCGGTCCAGACTGGTCCAGACCACGTCTCCAGGAAGAGCATCGGTCCAGACTGGTCCAGACCACGCCTCCAGGAAGAGCCCCGGTCCAGACTGGTCCAGACCACGTCTCCAGGAAGAGCACCGGTCCAGACTGGTCCAGACCACGTCTCCAGGAAGAGCATCGGTCCAGACTGGTCCAGACCACGTCTCCAGGAAGAGCACCGGTCCAGACTGGTCCAGACCACGTCTCCAGGAAGAGCACCGGTCCAG
The DNA here is from genome assembly GCF_043250625.1 of Sebastes fasciatus. NCBI lineage: Eukaryota > Metazoa > Chordata > Actinopteri > Perciformes > Sebastidae > Sebastes > Sebastes fasciatus. The sequence continues at coordinate 663,882 of NC_133805.1, forward strand.
ACCGGTCCAGACCACGCCTCCAGGAAGAGCCCCGGTCCAGACTGGTCCAGACCACGTCTCCAGGAAGAGCACCGGTCCAGACCGGTCCAGACCACGTCTCCAGGAAGAGCACCGGTCCAGACTGGTCCAGACCACGTCTCCAGGAAGAGCACCGGTCCAGACCGGTCCAGACCACGTCTCCAGGAAGAGCCCCGGTCCAGACTGGTCCAGACCACGTCTCCAGGAAGAGCATCGGTCCAGACCGGTCCAGACCGGTCCAGACCACGTCTCCAGGAAGAGCATCGGTCCAGACCGGTCCAGACCACGTCTCCAGGAAGAGCACCGGTCCAGACCGGTCCAGACCACGTCTCCAGGAAGAGCATCGGTCCAGACTGGTCCAGACCACGTCTCCAGGAAGAGCATCGGTCCAGACTGGTCCAGACCACGTCTCCAGGAAGAGCATCGGTCCAGACCGGTCCAGACCACGTCTCCAGGAAGAGCATCGGTCCAGACCACGTCTCCAGGAAGAGCATCAGTCCAGACCGGTCCAGACCACACCTCCAGGAAGAACATCGGTCCAGACCACGTCTCCAGGAAGAACATCGGTCCAGACCACGTCTCCAGGAAGAGCACCGGTCCAGATTGGTCCAGACCACGCCTCCAGGAAGAGCACCGGTCCAGATTGGTCCAGACCACGCCTCCAGGAAGAGCATCAGTCCAGACCGGTCCAGACCACGTCTCCAGGAAGAGCACCGGTCCAGATTGGTCCAGACCACGCCTCCAGGAAGAGCATCAGTCCAGACCGGTCCGGACTACGTCTCCAGGAAGAGCACCGGTCCAGACTGGTCCAGACCACGTCTCCAGGAAGAGCATCAGTCCAGACCGGTCCAGACCACGCCTCCAGGAAGAGCCCCGGTCCAGACTGGTCCAGACCACGTCTCCAGGAAGAGCACCGGTCCAGACCGGTCCCGACCACGTCTCCAGGAAGAGCCCCGGTCCAGACTGGTCCAGACCACGTCTCCAGGAAGAGCATCGGTCCAGACCGGTCCAGACCACGTCTCCAGGAAGAGCATCGGTCCAGACCGGTCCAGACCACGTCTCCAGGAAGAGCACCGGTCCAGACCGGTCCAGACCACGTCTCCAGGAAGAGCATCGGTCCAGACCGGTCCAGACCACGTCTCCAGGAAGAGCATCGGTCCAGACTGGTCCAGACCACGTCTCCAGGAAGAGCATCAGTCCAGACCGGTCCAGACCACGCCTCCAGGAAGAGCCCCGGTCCAGATTGGTCCAGACCACGCCTCCAGGAAGAGCATCAGTCCAGACCGGTCCAGACCACGTCTCCAGGAAGAGCACCGGTCCAGATTGGTCCAGACCACGCCTCCAGGAAGAGCATCAGTCCAGACCGGTCCAGACTACGTCTCCAGGAAGAGCACCGGTCCAGACTGGTCCAGACCACGTCTCCAGGAAGAGCATCAGTCCAGACCGGTCCAGACCACGCCTCCAGGAAGAGCCCCGGTCCAGACTGGTCCAGACCACGTCTCCAGGAAGAGCACCGGTCCAGACCGGTCCCGACCACGTCTCCAGGAAGAGCACCGGTCCAGACCACGCCTCCAGGAAGAGCCCCGGTCCAGACTGGTCCAGACCACGTCTCCAGGAAGAGCACCGGTCCAGACCGGTCCAGACCACGTCTCCAGGAAGAGCATCGGTCCAGACCGGTCCAGACCACGTCTCCAGGAAGAGCATCGGTCCAGACTGGTCCAGACCACGTCTCCAGGAAGAGCATCGGTCCAGACCGGTCCAGACCACGTCTCCAGGAAGAACATCGGTCCAGACCACGTCTCCAGGAAGAGCATCAGTCCAGACCGGTCCAGACCACGTCTCCAGGAAGAGCACCGGTCCAGATTGGTCCAGACCACGCCTCCAGGAAGAGCATCAGTCCAGACCGGTCCAGACTACGTCTCCAGGAAGAGCACCGGTCCAGACTGGTCCAGACCACGTCTCCAGGAAGAGCATCAGTCCAGACCGGTCCAGACCACGCCTCCAGGAAGAGCCCCGGTCCAGATTGGTCCAGACCACGCCTCCAGGAAGAGCATCAGTCCAGACCGGTCCAGACCACGTCTCCAGGAAGAGCACCGGTCCAGATTGGTCCAGACCACGCCTCCAGGAAGAGCATCAGTCCAGACCGGTCCAGACTACGTCTCCAGGAAGAGCACCGGTCCAGACTGGTCCAGACCACGTCTCCAGGAAGAGCATCAGTCCAGACCGGTCCAGACCACGCCTCCAGGAAGAGCCCCGGTCCAGACTGGTCCAGACCACGTCTCCAGGAAGAGCACCGGTCCAGACCGGTCCCGACCACGTCTCCAGGAAGAGCCCCGGTCCAGACCGGTCCAGACCACGTCTCCAGGAAGAGCATCGGTCCAGACCGGTCCAGACCACGTCTCCAGGAAGAGCATCGGTCCAGACCGGTCCAGACCACGTCTCCAGGAAGAGCACCGGTCCAGACCGGTCCAGACCACGTCTCCAGGAAGAGCATCGGTCCAGACCGGTCCAGACCACGTCTCCAGGAAGAGCATCGGTCCAGACTGGTCCAGACCACGCCTCCAGGAAGAGCATCGGTCCAGACCGGTCCAGACCACGTCTCCAGGAAGAGCATCGGTCCAGACCGGTCCAGACCACGTCTCCAGGAAGAGCATCGGTCCAGACCACGTCTCCAGGAAGAGCATCAGTCCAGACCGGTCCAGACCACACCTCCAGGAAGAACATCGGTCCAGACCACGTCTCCAGGAAGAACATCGGTCCAGACCACGTCTCCAGGAAGAGCACCGGTCCAGATTGGTCCAGACCACGCCTCCAGGAAGAGCATCAGTCCAGACCGGTCCAGACCACGCCTCCAGGAAGAGCCCCGGTCCAGACTGGTCCAGACTACGTCTCCAGGAAGAGCACCGGTCCAGACTGGTCCAGACCACGTCTCCAGGAAGAGCATCAGTCCAGACCGGTCCAGACCACGCCTCCAGGAAGAGCCCCGGTCCAGACTGGTCCAGACCACGTCTCCAGGAAGAGCACCGGTCCAGACCGGTCCAGACCACGTCTCCAGGAAGAGCATCGGTCCAGACTGGTCCAGACCACGTCTCCAGGAAGAGCATCGGTCCAGACTGGTCCAGACCACGTCTCCAGGAAGAGCATCGGTCCTCTGTTCGTGTGAGTGAGACCCAGACCGAGGCTGGACCGAGGGCCGGGAGGAGGACAGTCCTGTCACCTGACGTTCCCCCCCCCTCCCCATGCGGTCTAGAAGAGGACCAGTTGGTCAGAGTTGTCTTCATGTCTCTGTACCTGCTGCTGGTCCTCCAGCTGGGTCCTGGTCTGAGTGTAGGCCTCTTTGAGGATCTGCAGGGTCCAGATCACCAGTCTGACATCATCCAGCACTGGACCGGAGTCTGACACCAGACCACGCATCACTTCCTCCCCACGCAGGAACTTCCTGCTCTGCAGCAGCAGAAGAAGAACAAGAAGAAGAAGGAGGAGAAGAAGGAGAAGAAGAAGAAGAAGGAGAAGAAGAAGAAGAAGAAGAAGGAGAAGAAGAAGGAGAAGAAGAAGAAGAAGGAGAAGAAGGAGAAGAAGGAGAAGAAGAAGAAGAAGGAGAAGAAGAAGGAGAAGAAGAAGGAGAAGAAGGAGAAGAAGAAGGAGAAGAAGAAGGAGAAGAAGAAGGAGAAGAAGGAGAAGAAGAAGAAGAAGAAGAAGGAGAAGAAGAAGGAGAAGAAGGAGAAGAAGAAGAAGAAGGAGAAGAAGAAGGAGAAGAAGAAGAGGAGAAGAAGGAGAAGAAGAAGGAGAAGAAGGAGAAGAAGAAGAAGAAGAAGAATGAGAAGAAGAAGAAGAAGAAGGAGAAGAAGGAGAAGAAGAAGAAGAAGAAGAATGAGAAGAAGAAGAAGAAGAAGGAGAAGAAGGAGAAGAAGGAGAAGAAGGAGAAGAAGAAGGAGAAGAAGGAGAAGAAGAAGGAGAAGAAGAAGGAGAAGAAGGAGAAGAAGAAGAAGAAGAAGGAGAAGGAGAAGAAGAAGAAGACTTTGACTTTTGATGTTCTTTAATTAAACCCCGCAGTTGAAAGCAACCTAGGGGGGAAAAAGATTGAAAAAATACACACCTAAAAACAGCCCAACTCATTCACCCGTCCACACACCTTCACTCACACATCCACTCACCCAGAACCTCCCACCATCCCAACCCACTAGAATCACCCCAAAACCACAGAACCGTTCTGTTCGCCATTACACAGAACCCCAGTCCACCTAACCAACATAGAACATTACACAATTCAATACACAAAACCGTAGCAACCAGTTTCCCAGTGTGTGAACCAGCAGCTCGTACCAGTTCACATACATATAGTCAATCCCCCCCCCCCAACAGTACACACTGCCCCTTCCACCCCCCACACACTCTGAAACCCCACCATGTCATTGACCAGCATGTAGTATGCATATTCTGCTCTAAGGCGCGCAGAGACCAGCCCCCTGAACAACAGTACTGGGTCAACAGGCCCACTCCCCTTCACCTGGTTCCCCCTGAACAACATCACTGGGTCAACAGGCCCACTCCCCTTCACCTGGTCCCTCCTGAACAACATCACTGGGTCAACAGGCCCACTCCCCTTCACCTGGTTCCCCCTGAACAACATCACTGGGTCAACAGGCCCACTCCCCTTCACCTGGTTCCCCCTGAACAACATCACTGGGTCAACAGGCCCACTCCCCTTCACCTGGTTCCTCCTGAACAACATCACTGGGTCAACAGGCCCGCTCCCCTTCACCTGGTTCCCCCTGAACAACATCACTGGGTCAACAGGCCCACTCCCCTTCACCTGGTTCCCCCTGAACAACATCACTGGGTCAACAGGCCCACTCCCCTTCACCTGGTTCCTCCTGAACAACATCACTGGGTCAACAGGCCCGCTCCCCTTCACCTGGTTCCCCCTGAACAACATCACTGGGTCAACAGGCCCACTCCCCTTCACCTGGTTCCCCCTGAACAACATCACTGGGTCAACAGGCCCACTCCCCTTCACCTGGTTCCTCCTGAACAACATCACTGGGTCAACAGGCCCACTCCCCTTCACCTGGTTCCTCCTGGTCAGCCATGTGGCCAGTTTGGCCTGACCAAACAGGAAGTTTAGCAGCACACATTTCACCCTCTTTCTGAATGAGTACATTGGTCCCAGAATATACAGACCCACAGAGAAACCCTCCCCCAGCTTACCACAGAGCACCTTCACAACATCAAGCAGAGGTGCAACACGGTTACATTGAACAAACACATGTATGACAGTCTCAGGTACATCACAGAAGGGGCACCCCCCACCCACAGTTGAGTCAACCTTTGCCAGGAAGGTGTTTGTTGCCAGGGCCCCATGTATGACCCTCCACTGTAGATCTCCTGACCTCTTTTGGAGAGGAAGCTTATAGAACACTCTCCACCTGAACCCTGCCATGCTCTGCCCACCCAGAACTCCCTGCCACTGATGTTCCTTCACCTCCTGCAGAGCCCTGAGGTTCCTGATCTTCACCAGTGCAGCGTAAAGCATCTTCCCTTTCATCTCCCTAAAGATGCCCAGGCTCGGAGTGGCAAAGGTCAGCAGCTTCCCCCGTTCTTCCTGCCAGTCACCCGTCAGGGCGGCCACCTCTACCGAGGGGAAACAGGGAGGCTCCTCCTCCCCCCGCGGCTGATTGAACCAGTCCATCACTGGCCCAGACAGCGAACCCAGCACCTCTCCCCTCAGCCTCTCCAGCCGTCTCAGGGATTTCAGTCCAGTCTGTTGTGCCAGGTCAAACGGGGTCTTCCATCCCCCGGTCCCTGTCTGCCTCAGGTGGCTAAGTGTGGTAATGCCACCGGACATAATCCGGTTTCTGATGGTGGCTGTCTGCACTGATCGCAGTGGAATGAGTGGGTTGTTGAAAATCGGCTCCTCCCAAACCCATGGTGTTGGCTCCATACCTGCTCTCCGTGTGGCGTTAAAGAGCGACCACGTCTTCAACATCTCTCCGTAGTAGTCAGGCAGCTCCGCAGTGCTCAGACCGTCATGGATCATCAGGAAATACTGCCGATCCAGCCCCAAACCGCCAGCCCTCCTCAGCAAAGCCTGTGCCGGCTCCCACCAGCACACGTTGGTCCTGTACAGCAACCGTTGTGCAGCCTGAAGTCTGAAGGCAGCTGCTCTGCTCTCGAGCTCCACCAGGCCCTGCCCTCCCTCCTGTACTGGTAAATACAGGACCGCAGCCTTTAGCCAATGGTGTCCCGTCCAGAAGAAATCCACCAGCCTCCTTTGGACCTCCTGCAGAAGACCCCGAGGAGGAACCAATACAGCCAGCCGATGCCACAAGGACGAAGCTGCCAGGTTGTTCATGATGAGCACTCTCCCTCGATATGACACCTGGGAGAGCAGCCACTTCCACTTTGACAACCTTCCTTCCACCGACTGCAGCATCCCTTCCCAGTTCTTCTTGACCCAGCCCTCCGAGCCCAGGTATACTCCTAACACCTTCAGCCCTTCTCTACACCACTGCAGCTGCCCAGGCAGTGGAGGCACCATGTCCTGCCTCCAGTCCCCACATAACAAAGCCTCACTCTTAGCCCAATTAAGTCTCGCTGAGGATGCTCTCTCATAGGTCTGGAGGCTGTTCTCCAAGGCCTGTACGTCCTGCCTGTCTCTGACCAGTACTGAGATGTCATCCGCATAAGCGGAGACCATTACAGGGGTGTTAAAACCGAGCTCCACCACTCTCACCCCTTGCAACCTCTTGCGTATCATCACTAGCAGTGGTTCAATGGCCAGAGTATACAGGAGCCCCGAGAGAGGGCATCCCTGCCTTACACCTCGCCCCACCTCTACAGGCCTACTCAGCCCCCCCCCTACCTTAACTAAACATGAGGCCTCAGCATACAACACTTTAACCCCTGTAATGAACCTTTCCCCACATCCAAAAGCAGACAGTGTTTTAAACAGGTACCCATGATCCACCCTGTCAAATGCCTTCTCTTGATCGAGGGCTAACAGACCAAAGTTTACATTTGAGAGTCGAGCCAAGTCCAACATGTCGCGTAGTAGGTGGAGATTGTCTATCATTGAGCGACCTGGTACACAGTATGATTGGTCCTTGTGCACAATTGAGTCCAATAAGTTCTTGAGTCTATTGGCAAGGCTCTTAGAATAGATTTTAAAATCCGCACAGAGCAATGCCAGAGGTCTCCAGTTCCTCAAGTCGCTCAAATCCCCTTTTTTTGGCAGAAGAGCCAGAACCGCCAGACGGCAGCTCAGCGGTAGCTCCCCTGCTTCCACACATTCACAAAGTACTTCAAATAAGTCTGTTCCAAGTATTGCCCAGAACTTTTTGTAAAAATCCACCGGCAGGCCGTCGATCCCTGGGGCCCTCCCAGGGGCCTTTTGAGAGACGGCCTCACTCAGCTCTTGTAGGGTAATGGGCAAGTCCATACTAGTCTTTTGAGACTCAGAGAGTCTTGGTAGGCCCTCCAGCAAGGTTCCAGTGCACACATTGTCACAAGTTTCAGCAGAAAATAAATCCCCATAAAATTTTGCAGCTCCCTCTCGCATTTCACCCATAACCGAGGTTACCCTCCCATCAGCCAGACGCAGACAGTGCATCTGCTTATCCTCCCCATGTTTCCTCTCTAACCCGAAGAAGAACGCACTGGGGGCATCCATCTCTCTCAGCATGGAGAACCTCGACCTCACAAGAGCCCCTTTAGCCTGCTCTTGGAGATATGCCCCAAGGTCTCTACGCAGTTCAGTGAGATTTTTTTGCATTCCTGCTGTGTTGTGACTTACCAGCTCATCTTCAATCCTACTTATGCTACTTTCCAGGCCACCCAACACCCTTTTGACCTCAGCCGTGGAAAAAGCAGAGTATTGCTGGCAAAAGTGTCTGATGTGGGCCTTACCGGCATCCCACCACAAACATAATGAGACAAATTCTCCTCTCCTGGCCCTCCACCTACTCCAAAAACCCTCAAAGAAGGAGAAGAAGAAGAAGATGGAGAAGGAGAATTTGATGATGAACAGTATGTTCCAGTGTGTGTGTGTGTGTGTGTGTGTGTGTGTGTGTGTGTGTGTGCGTGCCTGTTCCAGTGTGTGTAGCGTACCGTGTGTATGAACAGGTTGCAGACCTCCTGCAGTAGAACCACTATCCTGGTGGGTTTACGGTAGAACTCAGACCTGATCCACAACAGCCTCACCTCCTCCATCACAGAGGCCATGTTCTCCCCCAGCTGCCAATCACACACACACTGATGATGTCACAGACTGATGATGTCACAGACTGATGATGTCACAGAGTCATGATGTCACAACAAACACCTGGAGGATCCTCAGCTGTGGAGGGGAAAGGTCAACCTGACAACGTACCTGCTGGTACTCCAGCTGCTCCAGCTGCTCCAGCTGCTGCTGCATAGGATTCAGATTCACAGTCACATCCTCGGCCTCCTCCAGACCTGAGAGAACCACAGAGAACCACAGAGAGGACAACAGAGGACCACAGAGAACCACAGAGAGGACAACAGAGGACCACAGAGAACCACAGAGAACCACAGAGAACCACAGAGGACCACAGAGAACCACAGAGAACCACAGAGAACCACAGAGGACCACAGAGAACCACAGAGAACCACAGAGAACCACAGAGAGGACAACAGAGGACCACAGAGAACCACAGAGAACCACAGAGAACCACAGAGGACCACAGAGAACCACAGAGAACCACAGAGAACCACAGAGAGGACAACAGAGGACCACAGAGAACCACAGAGAACCACAGAGAACCACAGAGAGGACAACAGAGGACCACAGAGAACCACAGAGAACCACAGAGAACCACAGAGGACCACAGAGAACCACAGAGAACCACAGAGGACCACAGAGAACCACAGAGAGGACAACAGAGGACCACAGAGAACCACAGAGAACCACAGAGGACCACAGAGGACCACAGAGAACCACAGAGAACCACAGAGAACCACAGAGAACCACAGAGAGGACAACAGAGGACCACAGAGAACCACAGAGGACCACAGAGAACCACAGAGAACCACAGAGGACCACAGAGAACCACAGAGAACCACAGAGAGGACAACAGAGGACCACAGAGAACCACAGAGAACCACAGAGAACCACAGAGGACCACAGAGAACCACAGAGAACCACAGAGAACCACAGAGAGAACCACAGAGAACCACAGAGAGAACCACAGAGAACCACAGAGGACCACAGAGAACCACAGTGAACCACAGAGAACCACAGTGAACCACAGAGAACCACAGAGAGAACCACAGAGAACCACAGAGAGAACCACACAGAGAACCACAGAGAACCACAGAGAGAACCACAGAGAACCACAGAGAACCACAGAGAACCACAGAGGACCACAGAGAACCACAGAGAACCACAGAGAGAACCACAGAGAACCACACGGAGAATCGCACAGAGAACCACAGAGAACCACAGAGGACCACAGAGAACCACAGAGAAAACCACAGAGAACCACACGGAGAATCACACAGAGAACCACAGAGAACCACAGAGAGAACCACAGAGAACCACAGAGAGAACCACACAGATAACCACAGAGAGGACAACAGAGAGAACCACAGAGAACCACAGAGAGAACCACAGAGAACCACAGAGAGAACCACAGAGAGGACCACAGATAACCACAGAGAGAACAACAGAGGACCACAGAGAGAATCACAGAGAGGACCACAGATAACCACAGAGAGAACCACAGAGGACCACAGAGAGAACCACAGAGAGGACCACAGATAACCACAGAGAGAACCACAGAGGACCACAGAGAACCACAGAGAACCACAGAGAGAACCACAGAGAGAATCACAGAGAACCACAGAGGACCACAGAGAACCACAGAGAGAACCACAGAGAACCACAGAGAGAACCACAGAGAGGACAACAGAGAATCACAGAGAACCACAGAGAGAACCCCAGAGAACCACAGAGAGGACAACAGAGGACCACAGAGAACCACAGAGAACCACAGAGAGGACAACAGAGGACCACAGAGAACCACAGAGAACCACAGAGAACCACAGAGGACCACAGAGAACCACAGAGAACCACAGAGAACCACAGAGGACCACAGAGAACCACAGAGAACCACAGAGAAGACAACAGAGGACCACAGAGAACCACAGAGAACCACAGAGAGGACAACAGAGGACCACAGAGAACCACAGAGAACCACAGAGAGGACAACAGAGGACCACAGAGAACCACAGAGAACCACAGAGAACCACAGAGAGGACAACAGAGGACCACAGAGAACCACAGAGAACCACAGAGGACCACAGAGAACCACAGAGAACCACAGAGAACCACAGAGGACCACAGAGAACCACAGAGAACCACAGAGAGGACAACAGAGGACCACAGAGAACCACAGAGAACCACAGAGAACCACAGAGAACCACAGAGAGGACAACAGAGGACCACAGAGAACCACAGAGAACCACAGAGAGAACCACAGAGAACCACAGAGGACCACAGAGAACCACAGTGAACCACAGAGAACCACAGAGAGAACCACAGAGAACCACAGAGAGAACCACACAGAGAACCACACAGATAACCACAGAGAGGACAACAGAGAGAACCACAGAGAACCACAGAGAGGACCACAGATAACCACAGAGAGAACCACAGAGGACCACAGAGAGAACCACAGAGAGGACCACAGATAACCACAGAGAGAACCACAGAGGACCACAGAGAACCACAGAGAACCACAGAGAGAACCACAGAGAGAATCACAGAGAACCACAGAGGACCACAGAGAACCACAGAGAGAACCACAGAGAACCACAGAGAGAACCACAGAGAGGACAACAGAGAATCACAGAGAACCACAGAGAGAACCACAGAGAACCACAGAGAACCACAGAGGACCACAGAGAACCACAGAGAGAACCACAGAGAAGCACAGAGAACCACAGAGAACCACAGAGAGAACCACAGAGAGGTCAACAGAGAACCACAGAGAACCACAGAGAGAACCACAGAGAACCACAGAGAACCACAGAGGACCACAGAGAACCACAGAGAACCACAGAGAGAACCACAGAGAACCACAGAGAGAACCACAGAGAGGACAACAGAGAATCACAGAGAGAACCACAGAGAACCACAGAGAGAACCACAGAGAGGACAACAGAGAACCACAGAGAGAACCACAGAGAACCACAGAGAGAACCACAGAGAGAACCACAGAGAACCACAGAGGACCACAGAGAACCACAGAGAACCACAGAGAGAACCACAGAGAACCACAGAGAGAACCACAGAGAGGACAACAGAGAACCACAGAGAGAACCACAGAGAGGACAACAGAGAATCACAGAGAGAACCACAGAGAACCACAGAGAGAACCACAGAGAGAACCACAGAGAGGACCACAGCTGGGTTTCAGCCAACAGCTTCTTCTAGCAGTGAGTGGACAGACTGATGAAGACATTGTCTCTACCTTCCTGGACGTCTCTGTAGATGTCTCTCAGAGTGGACAGGTAGACGCTCTCTGCTCTCTGTGCGATGGAGGCCA
>NC_133805.1:684540-754540 GCF_043250625.1 Sebastes fasciatus
TCACACCAAACTCCAGTCAGAAATCTACTAATTTAACACTTCCTGGTCCTTCACACCAAACCCCAGTCATAAATCTACCAATTTAACACTTCCTTGTCCTTCACACCAAACTCCAGTCAGAAATCTACCAATTTAACACTTCCTGGTCCTTCACACCAAACTCCAGTCAGAAATCTACTAATTTAACACTTCCTTGTCCTTCACACCAAACTCCAGTCAGAAATCTACCAATTTAACACTTCCTGGTCCTTCACACCAAACTCCAGTCAGAAATCTACCAATTTAACACTTCCTTGTCCATCACACCAAACTCCAGTCAGAAATCTACCAATTTAACACTTCCTGGTCCTTCACACCAAACTCCATTCAGAAATCTACCAATTTAACACTTCCTGGTCCTTCACACCAAACTCCAGTCAGAAATCTACTAATTTAACACTTCCTGGTCTTTCACACCAAACTCCAGTCAGAAATCTACTAATTTAACACTTCCTTGTCCTTCACACCAAACTCCAGTCAGAAATCTACCAATTTAACACTTCCTGGTCCTTCACACCAAACTCCATTCAGAAATCTAACAATTTAACACTTCCTTGTCCTTCACACCAAACTCCAGTCAGAAATCTACCAATTTAACACTTCCTGGTCTTTCACACCAAACTCCAGTCAGAAATCTACTAATTTAACACTTCCTGGTCCTTCACACCAAACCCCAGTCATAAATCTACCAATTTAACACTTCCTGGTCCTTCACACCAAACTCCAGTCAGAAATCTACCAATTTAACACTTCCTTGTCCTTCACACCAAACTCCAGTCAGAAATCTACCAATTTAACACTTATTTGTCCTTCACACCAAACTCCAGTCAGAAATCTACCAATTTAACACTTCCTGGTCTTTCACACCAAACTCCAGTCAGAAATCTACTAATTTAACACTTCCTGGTCTTTCACACCAAACTCCAGTCAGAAATCTACTAATGTAACACTTCCTGGTCCTTCACACCAAACCCCAGTCATAAATCTACCAATTTAACACTTCCTGGTCCTTCACACCAAACTCCAGTCAGAAATCTACCAATTTAACACTTCCTGGTCCTTCACACCAAACTCCAGTCAGAAATCTACCAATTTAACACTTCCTTGTCCTTCACACCAAACTCCAGTCAGAAATCTACTAATTTAACACTTCCTGGTCCTTCACACCAAACTCCAGTCAGAAATCTACCAATTTAACACTTCCTTGTCCATCACACCAAACTCCAGTCAGAAATCTACCAATTTAACACTTCCTGGTCCTTCACACCAAACTCCATTCAGAAATCTACCAATTTAACACTTCCTGGTCCTTCACACCAAACTCCAGTCAGAAATCTACTAATTTAACACTTCCTGGTCTTTCACACCAAACTCCAGTCAGAAATCTACTAATTTAACACTTCCTTGTCCTTCACACCAAACTCCAGTCAGAAATCTACCAATTTAACACTTCCTGGTCCTTCACACCAAACTCCAGTCAGAAATCTACTAATTTAACACTTCCTTGTCCTTCACACCAAACTCCAGTCAGAAATCTACCAATTTAACACTTCCTGGTCCTTCACACCAAACTCCATTCAGAAATCTAACAATTTAACACTTCCTTGTCCTTCACACCAAACTCCAGTCAGAAATCTACCAATTTAACACTTCCTGGTCTTTCACACCAAACTCCAGTCAGAAATCTACTAATTTAACACTTCCTGGTCCTTCACACCAAACCCCAGTCATAAATCTACCAATTTAACACTTCCTGGTCCTTCACACCAAACTCCAGTCAGAAATCTACAAATGTAACACTTCCTTGTCCTTCACACCAAACTCCAGTCAGAAATCTACCAATTTAACACTTCCTTGTCCTTCACACCAAACTCCAGTCAGAAATCTACCAATTTAACACTTCCTTGTCCTTCACACCAAACTCCAGTCAGAAATCTACCAATTTAACACTTCCTGGTCCTTCACACCAAACTCCAGTCAGAAATCTACAAATGTAACACTTCCTTGTCCTTCACACCAAACTCCAGTCAGAAATCTACAAATGTAACACTTCCTTGTCCTTCACACCAAACTCCAGTCAGAAATCTACCAATTTAACACTTCCTTGTCCTTCACACCAAACTCCAGTCAGAAATCTACCAATTTAACACTTCCTTGTCCTTCACACCAAACTCCAGTCAGAAATCTACCAATTTAACACTTCCTTGTCCTTCACACCAAACTCCAGTCAGAAATCTACCAATTTAACACTTATTTGTCCTTTACACCAAACTCCAGTCAGAAATCTACCAATTTAACACTTCCTGGTCTTTCACACCAAACTCCAGTCAGAAATCTACTAATTTAACACTTCCTGGTCTTTCACACCAAACTCCAGTCAGAAATCTACTAATGTAACACTTCCTGGTCCTTCACACCAAACCCCAGTCATAAATCTACCAATTTAACACTTCCTGGTCCTTCACACCAAACTCCAGTCAGAAATCTACCAATTTAACACTTCCTGGTCCTTCACACCAAACTCCAGTCAGAAATCTACCAATTTAACACTTCCTTGTCCTTCACACCAAACTCCAGTCAGAAATCTACCAATTTAACACTTCCTTGTCCTTCACACCAAACTCCAGTCAGAAATCTACCAATTTAACACTTCCTTGTCCTTCACACCAAACTCCAGTCAGAAATCTACCAATTTAACACTTCCTTGTCCTTCACACCAAACTCCAGTCAGAAATCTACCAATTTAACACTTCCTGGTCCTTCACACCAAACTCCAGTCAGAAATCTACAAATGTAACACTTCCTTGTCCTTCACACCAAACTCCAGTCAGAAATCTACAAATGTAACACTTCCTTGTCCTTCACACCAAACTCCAGTCAGAAATCTACCAATTTAACACTTCCTTGTCCTTCACACCAAACTCCAGTCAGAAATCTACCAATTTAACACTTCCTTGTCCTTCACACCAAACTCCAGTCAGAAATCTACCAATTTAACACTTCCTTGTCCTTCACACCAAACTCCAGTCAGAAATCTACCAATTTAACACTTATTTGTCCTTTACACCAAACTCCAGTCAGAAATCTACCAATTTAACACTTCCTGGTCTTTCACACCAAACTCCAGTCAGAAATCTACTAATTTAACACTTCCTGGTCTTTCACACCAAACTCCAGTCAGAAATCTACTAATGTAACACTTCCTGGTCCTTCACACCAAACCCCAGTCATAAATCTACCAATTTAACACTTCCTGGTCCTTCACACCAAACTCCAGTCAGAAATCTACCAATTTAACACTTCCTGGTCCTTCACACCAAACTCCAGTCAGAAATCTACCAATTTAACACTTCCTTGTCCTTCACACCAAACTCCAGTCAGAAATCTACTAATTTAACACTTCCTGGTCCTTCACACCAAACTCCAGTCAGAAATCTACCAATTTAACACTTCCTTGTCCATCACACCAAACTCCAGTCAGAAATCTACCAATTTAACACTTCCTGGTCCTTCACACCAAACTCCATTCAGAAATCTACCAATTTAACACTTCCTTGTCCATCACACCAAACTCCAGTCAGAAATCTACCAATTTAACACTTCCTGGTCCTTCACACCAAACTCCATTCAGAAATCTACCAATTTAACACTTCCTGGTCCTTCACACCAAACTCCAGTCAGAAATCTACTAATTTAACACTTCCTGGTCTTTCACACCAAACTCCAGTCAGAAATCTACTAATTTAACACTTCCTTGTCCTTCACACCAAACTCCAGTCAGAAATCTACTAATTTAACACTTCCTGGTCCTTCACACCAAACTCCAGTCAGAAATCTACCAATTTAACACTTCCTTGTCCATCACACCAAACTCCAGTCAGAAATCTACTAATTTAACACTTCCTTGTCCTTCACACCAAACTCCAGTCAGAAATCTACTAATTTAACACTTCCTTGTCCTTCACACCAAACTCCAGTCAGAAATCTACCAATTTAACACTTCCTGGTCCTTCACACCAAACTCCATTCAGAAATCTACCAATTTAACACTTCCTGGTCCTTCACACCAAACTCCAGTCAGAAATCTACTAATTTAACACTTCCTGGTCTTTCACACCAAACTCCAGTCAGAAATCTACTAATTTAACACTTCCTGGTCCTTCACACCAAACCCCAGTCATAAATCTACCAATTTAACACTTCCTTGTCCTTCACACCAAACTCCAGTCAGAAATCTACCAATTTAACACTTCCTGGTCCTTCACACCAAACTCCAGTCAGAAATCTACTAATTTAACACTTCCTTGTCCTTCACACCAAACTCCAGTCAGAAATCTACCAATTTAACACTTCCTGGTCCTTCACACCAAACTCCATTCAGAAATCTAACAATTTAACACTTCCTTTTCCTTCACACCAAACTCCAGTCAGAAATCTACCAATTTAACACTTCCTGGTCTTTCACACCAAACTCCAGTCAGAAATCTACTAATTTAACACTTCCTGGTCCTTCACACCAAACCCCAGTCATAAATCTACCAATTTAACACTTCCTTGTCCTTCACACCAAACTCCAGTCAGAAATCTACCAATTTAACACTTCCTGGTCCTTCACACCAAACTCCAGTCAGAAATCTACTAATTTAACACTTCCTTGTCCTTCACACCAAACTCCAGTCAGAAATCTACCAATTTAACACTTCCTGGTCCTTCACACCAAACTCCAGTCAGAAATCTACCAATTTAACACTTCCTTGTCCATCACACCAAACTCCAGTCAGAAATCTACCAATTTAACACTTCCTGGTCCTTCACACCAAACTCCATTCAGAAATCTACCAATTTAACACTTCCTGGTCCTTCACACCAAACTCCAGTCAGAAATCTACTAATTTAACACTTCCTGGTCTTTCACACCAAACTCCAGTCAGAAATCTACTAATTTAACACTTCCTTGTCCTTCACACCAAACTCCAGTCAGAAATCTACCAATTTAACACTTCCTGGTCCTTCACACCAAACTCCAGTCAGAAATCTACTAATTTAACACTTCCTTGTCCTTCACACCAAACTCCAGTCAGAAATCTACCAATTTAACACTTCCTGGTCCTTCACACCAAACTCCATTCAGAAATCTAACAATTTAACACTTCCTTGTCCTTCACACCAAACTCCAGTCAGAAATCTACCAATTTAACACTTCCTGGTCTTTCACACCAAACTCCAGTCAGAAATCTACTAATTTAACACTTCCTGGTCCTTCACACCAAACCCCAGTCATAAATCTACCAATTTAACACTTCCTGGTCCTTCACACCAAACTCCAGTCAGAAATCTACCAATTTAACACTTCCTGGTCCTTCACACCAAACTCCAGTCAGAAATCTACCAATTTAACACTTCCTTGTCCTTCACACCAAACTCCAGTCAGAAATCTACCAATTTAACACTTCCTGGTCTTTCACACCAAACTCCAGTCAGAAATCTACTAATTTAACACTTCCTGGTCCTTCACACCAAACCCCAGTCATAAATCTACCAATTTAACACTTCCTGGTCCTTCACACCAAACTCCAGTCAGAAATCTACCAATTTAACACTTCCTTGTCCTTCGCACCAAACTCCAGTCAGAAATCTACTAATTTAACACTTCCTGGTCCTTCGCACCAAACTCCAGTCAGAAATCTACCAATTTAACACTTCCTTGTCCATCGCACCAAACTCCAGTCAGAAATCTACCAATTTAACACTTCCTGGTCTTTCACACCAAACTCCAGTCAGAAATCTACTAATTTAACACTTCCTGGTCTTTCACACCAAACTCCAGTCAGAAATCTACTAATGTAACACTTCCTGGTCCTTCACACCAAACCCCAGTCATAAATCTACCAATTTAACACTTCCTGGTCCTTCACACCAAACTCCAGTCAGAAATCTACCAATTTAACACTTCCTGGTCCTTCACACCAAACTCCAGTCAGAAATCTACCAATTTAACACTTCCTTGTCCTTCACACCAAACTCCAGTCAGAAATCTACCAATTTAACACTTCCTTGTCCTTCACACCAAACTCCAGTCAGAAATCTACCAATTTAACACTTCCTTGTCCTTCACACCAAACTCCAGTCAGAAATCTACCAATTTAACACTTCCTGGTCCTTCACACCAAACTCCAGTCAGAAATCTACAAATGTAACACTTCCTTGTCCTTCACACCAAACTCCAGTCAGAAATCTACAAATGTAACACTTCCTTGTCCTTCACACCAAACTCCAGTCAGAAATCTACCAATTTAACACTTCCTTGTCCTTCACACCAAACTCCAGTCAGAAATCTACCAATTTAACACTTCCTTGTCCTTCACACCAAACTCCAGTCAGAAATCTACCAATTTAACACTTCCTGGTCTTTCACACCAAACTCCAGTCAGAAATCTACTAATTTAACACTTCCTGGTCTTTCACACCAAACTCCAGTCAGAAATCTACTAATGTAACACTTCCTGGTCCTTCACACCAAACCCCAGTCATAAATCTACCAATTTAACACTTCCTGGTCCTTCACACCAAACTCCAGTCAGAAATCTACCAATTTAACACTTCCTGGTCCTTCACACCAAACTCCAGTCAGAAATCTACCAATTTAACACTTCCTTGTCCTTCACACCAAACTCCAGTCAGAAATCTACTAATTTAACACTTCCTGGTCCTTCACACCAAACTCCAGTCAGAAATCTACCAATTTAACACTTCCTTGTCCATCACACCAAACTCCAGTCAGAAATCTACCAATTTAACACTTCCTGGTCCTTCACACCAAACTCCATTCAGAAATCTACCAATTTAACACTTCCTTGTCCATCACACCAAACTCCAGTCAGAAATCTACCAATTTAACACTTCCTGGTCCTTCACACCAAACTCCATTCAGAAATCTACCAATTTAACACTTCCTGGTCCTTCACACCAAACTCCAGTCAGAAATCTACTAATTTAACACTTCCTGGTCTTTCACACCAAACTCCAGTCAGAAATCTACTAATTTAACACTTCCTTGTCCTTCACACCAAACTCCAGTCAGAAATCTACTAATTTAACACTTCCTGGTCCTTCACACCAAACTCCAGTCAGAAATCTACCAATTTAACACTTCCTTGTCCATCACACCAAACTCCAGTCAGAAATCTACTAATTTAACACTTCCTTGTCCTTCACACCAAACTCCAGTCAGAAATCTACTAATTTAACACTTCCTTGTCCTTCACACCAAACTCCAGTCAGAAATCTACCAATTTAACACTTCCTGGTCCTTCACACCAAACTCCATTCAGAAATCTACCAATTTAACACTTCCTGGTCCTTCACACCAAACTCCAGTCAGAAATCTACTAATTTAACACTTCCTGGTCTTTCACACCAAACTCCAGTCAGAAATCTACTAATTTAACACTTCCTGGTCCTTCACACCAAACCCCAGTCATAAATCTACCAATTTAACACTTCCTTGTCCTTCACACCAAACTCCAGTCAGAAATCTACCAATTTAACACTTCCTGGTCCTTCACACCAAACTCCAGTCAGAAATCTACTAATTTAACACTTCCTTGTCCTTCACACCAAACTCCAGTCAGAAATCTACCAATTTAACACTTCCTGGTCCTTCACACCAAACTCCATTCAGAAATCTAACAATTTAACACTTCCTTTTCCTTCACACCAAACTCCAGTCAGAAATCTACCAATTTAACACTTCCTGGTCTTTCACACCAAACTCCAGTCAGAAATCTACTAATTTAACACTTCCTGGTCCTTCACACCAAACCCCAGTCATAAATCTACCAATTTAACACTTCCTTGTCCTTCACACCAAACTCCAGTCAGAAATCTACCAATTTAACACTTCCTGGTCCTTCACACCAAACTCCAGTCAGAAATCTACTAATTTAACACTTCCTTGTCCTTCACACCAAACTCCAGTCAGAAATCTACCAATTTAACACTTCCTGGTCCTTCACACCAAACTCCAGTCAGAAATCTACCAATTTAACACTTCCTTGTCCATCACACCAAACTCCAGTCAGAAATCTACCAATTTAACACTTCCTGGTCCTTCACACCAAACTCCATTCAGAAATCTACCAATTTAACACTTCCTGGTCCTTCACACCAAACTCCAGTCAGAAATCTACTAATTTAACACTTCCTGGTCTTTCACACCAAACTCCAGTCAGAAATCTACTAATTTAACACTTCCTTGTCCTTCACACCAAACTCCAGTCAGAAATCTACCAATTTAACACTTCCTGGTCCTTCACACCAAACTCCAGTCAGAAATCTACTAATTTAACACTTCCTTGTCCTTCACACCAAACTCCAGTCAGAAATCTACCAATTTAACACTTCCTGGTCCTTCACACCAAACTCCATTCAGAAATCTAACAATTTAACACTTCCTTGTCCTTCACACCAAACTCCAGTCAGAAATCTACCAATTTAACACTTCCTGGTCTTTCACACCAAACTCCAGTCAGAAATCTACTAATTTAACACTTCCTGGTCCTTCACACCAAACCCCAGTCATAAATCTACCAATTTAACACTTCCTGGTCCTTCACACCAAACTCCAGTCAGAAATCTACCAATTTAACACTTCCTGGTCCTTCACACCAAACTCCAGTCAGAAATCTACCAATTTAACACTTCCTTGTCCTTCACACCAAACTCCAGTCAGAAATCTACCAATTTAACACTTCCTGGTCTTTCACACCAAACTCCAGTCAGAAATCTACTAATTTAACACTTCCTGGTCCTTCACACCAAACCCCAGTCATAAATCTACCAATTTAACACTTCCTGGTCCTTCACACCAAACTCCAGTCAGAAATCTACCAATTTAACACTTCCTTGTCCTTCGCACCAAACTCCAGTCAGAAATCTACTAATTTAACACTTCCTGGTCCTTCGCACCAAACTCCAGTCAGAAATCTACCAATTTAACACTTCCTTGTCCATCGCACCAAACTCCAGTCAGAAATCTACCAATTTAACACTTCCTGGTCCTTCACACCAAACTCCATTCAGAAATCTACCAATTTAACACTTCCTGGTCCTTCACACCAAACTCCAGTCAGAAATCTACTAATTTAACACTTCCTGGTCTTTCACACCAAACTCCAGTCAGAAATCTACTAATTTAACACTTCCTTGTCCTTCACACCAAACTCCAGTCAGAAATCTACTAATTTAACACTTCCTTGTCCTTCACACCAAACTCCAGTCAGAAATCTACCAATTTAACACTTCCTGGTCCTTCACACCAAACTCCATTCAGAAATCTACCAATTTAACACTTCCTGGTCCTTCACACCAAACTCCAGTCAGAAATCTACTAATTTAACACTTCCTGGTCTTTCACACCAAACTCCAGTCAGAAATCTACTAATTTAACACTTCCTGGTCCTTCACACCAAACCCCAGTCATAAATCTACCAATTTAACACTTCCTTGTCCTTCACACCAAACTCCAGTCAGAAATCTACCAATTTAACACTTCCTGGTCCTTCACACCAAACTCCAGTCAGAAATCTACTAATTTAACACTTCCTTGTCCTTCACACCAAACTCCAGTCAGAAATCTACCAATTTAACACTTCCTGGTCCTTCACACCAAACTCCATTCAGAAATCTAACAATTTAACACTTCCTTGTCCTTCACACCAAACTCCAGTCAGAAATCTACCAATTTAACACTTCCTGGTCTTTCACACCAAACTCCAGTCAGAAATCTACTAATTTAACACTTCCTGGTCCTTCACACCAAACCCCAGTCATAAATCTACCAATTTAACACTTCCTTGTCCTTCACACCAAACTCCAGTCAGAAATCTACCAATTTAACACTTCCTGGTCCTTCACACCAAACTCCAGTCAGAAATCTACTAATTTAACACTTCCTTGTCCTTCACACCAAACTCCAGTCAGAAATCTACCAATTTAACACTTCCTGGTCCTTCACACCAAACTCCAGTCAGAAATCTACCAATTTAACACTTCCTTGTCCATCACACCAAACTCCAGTCAGAAATCTACCAATTTAACACTTCCTGGTCCTTCACACCAAACTCCATTCAGAAATCTACCAATTTAACACTTCCTGGTCCTTCACACCAAACTCCAGTCAGAAATCTACTAATTTAACACTTCCTGGTCTTTCACACCAAACTCCAGTCAGAAATCTACTAATTTAACACTTCCTTGTCCTTCACACCAAACTCCAGTCAGAAATCTACCAATTTAACACTTCCTGGTCCTTCACACCAAACTCCAGTCAGAAATCTACTAATTTAACACTTCCTTGTCCATCACACCAAACTCCAGTCAGAAATCTACCAATTTAACACTTCCTTGTCCTTCACACCAAACTCCAGTCAGAAATCTACCAATTTAACACTTCCTGGTCCTTCACACCAAACTCCAGTCAGAAATCTACCAATTTAACACTTCCTGGTCCTTCACACCAAACTCCAGTCAGAAATCTACTAATTTAACACTTCCTTGTCCATCACACCAAACTCCAGTCAGAAATCTACTAATTTAACACTTCCTGGTCCTTCACACCAAACTCCAGTCAGAAATCTACTAATTTAACACTTCCTGGTCCTTCACACCAAACTCCAGTCAGAAATCTACTAATTTAACACTTCCTTGTCCTTCACACCAAACTCCAGTCAGAAATCTACCAATTTAACACTTCCTGGTCCTTCACACCAAACTCCAGTCAGAAATCTACTAATTTAACACTTCCTGGTCCTTCACACCAAACTCCAGTCAGAAATCTACCAATTTAACACTTCCTGGTCCTTCACACCAAACTCCAGTCAGAAATCTACTAATTTAACACTTCCTGGTCCTTCACACCAAACCCCAGTCATAAATCTACCAATTTAACACTTCCTTGTCCTTCACACCAAACTCCAGTCAGAAATCTACCAATTTAACACTTCCTGGTCCTTCACACCAAACTCCAGTCAGAAATCTACTAATTTAACACTTCCTTGTCCTTCACACCAAACTCCAGTCAGAAATCTACCAATTTAACACTTCCTGGTCCTTCACACCAAACTCCATTCAGAAATCTAACAATTTAACACTTCCTTGTCCTTCACACCAAACTCCAGTCAGAAATCTACCAATTTAACACTTCCTGGTCTTTCACACCAAACTCCAGTCAGAAATCTACTAATTTAACACTTCCTGGTCCTTCACACCAAACCCCAGTCATAAATCTACCAATTTAACACTTCCTTGTCCTTCACACCAAACTCCAGTCAGAAATCTACCAATTTAACACTTCCTGGTCCTTCACACCAAACTCCAGTCAGAAATCTACTAATTTAACACTTCCTTGTCCTTCACACCAAACTCCAGTCAGAAATCTACCAATTTAACACTTCCTGGTCCTTCACACCAAACTCCAGTCAGAAATCTACCAATTTAACACTTCCTTGTCCATCACACCAAACTCCAGTCAGAAATCTACCAATTTAACACTTCCTGGTCCTTCACACCAAACTCCAGTCAGAAATCTACTAATTTAACACTTCCTGTGTGCGTGCGTGCGTGTGTCCAATCAGCTGTTTCTGTCTTCACTGACTTCCTGTCTGTCTCCAGGACGACAACGCTGTCATCGAGATGTCTCTGAAACTCGCCACCATCTACGCCGAACAGAACAAGTAAGATCGAACTGTTCAAGTGTCTGACCTCTGACCTCACTTCCTGTCAGACAAGTGACCGTGTGTGTGTGTGTGTGTGTGTGTGTGTTTGAGGGCGGAGCTTGCAGAGCACGGGTTCAGGTTCTGTACGGAATCTCTGGAGGCCAAACTGCAGAAACAGAAGGAAACACCTGAAGAGGAGATGACAGGTGAGACTGCAGCACTGATCTGGTCTCTACTGATCTGGTCTGCACTGATCTGGTCTCTACTGATCTGGTCTCTACTGATATGGTCTGCACTGATCTGGTCTTATATCCCTCTTTTCTAGTAGAGACAGACAGTAGAGAGACAGACAGGTACATATACATAGATGTTGTTGTTGTCTTCAGAGGAGGACGAGGCTCTGAGGAAGGAGACCCGCCTCCTGCTCGGTCTGTGTTTGGACTCGCGGGCTCGATACCGAGCGTCAACGCTGCACCTGAACCAGGCTGGACAGGACTACCAGAACGCCCTGAACATCTGCCGCCAGGAGCAGGGAGACGCACACCCACAGGTAGGACAACAGGTAGACACACCCACAGGTAGGACAACAGGTAGACACACACCCACAGGTAGGACAACAGGTAGACACACACCCACAGGTAGGACAACAGGTAGACACACCCACAGGTAGGACAACAGGTAGACACACACCCACAGGTAGGACAACAGGTAGACACACACCCACAGGTAGGACAACAGGTAGACACACACCCACAGGTAGGACAACAGGTAGACACACACCCACAGGTAGGACAACAGGTAGACACACACCCACAGGTAGGACAACAGGTAGACACACCCACAGGTAGGACAACAGGTAGACACACCCACAGGTAGGACACCAGGTAGATGACGTCATCATCGTGTCTCCCGTCAGACTCTGGTGCTGATGAGCGACCTGGCCACCATCCTGGATCTGCAGGGTCGCCATGACGATGCCCTGGCACTGGTTGAGCGGGCCGTGGATCTGAGCCGCTCCGCCGGACACCCGGACCAGCACGTGCTGCTGGGAAACCTGGCCGGCATCCTGCTGCACAAAGGTCAGTAAAGGTCAAACATTACCTGGTGCGTCTGTCCTACTTTAGGTGAAACCTCGCCAACCTCCGTCTGACAGAAGCCTCCGCGGCTGCGTTCCCATGGAAACCACCCTACCTACGACACAGTGACTGACGACCACAGTTAGTTAGATGTAGCTGATCTGGTGATGTTAGTTCACCACGTCACAGACTGGAGGCTAACGCTAGCAGGGGGCTAACACTAGCAGTGGGCTAACATTAGCTGGAGGCTAACGCTAGCAGTGGGCTAACATTAGCTGGAGGCTAACATTAGCTGGAGGCTAACACTAGCAGTGGGCTAACATTAGCTGGAGGCTAACATTAGCTGGAGGCTAACGCTAGCAGTGGGCTAACACTAGCTGGAGGCTAACATTAGCTGGAGGCTAACACTAGCAGTGGGCTAACATTAGCTGGAGGCTAACATTAGCTGGAGGCTAACGCTAGCAGTGGGCTAACATTAGCTGGAGGCTAACGCTAGCAGTGGGCTAACACTAGCTGGAGGCTAACGCTAGCAGTGGGCTAACACTAGCTGGAGGCTAACGCTAGCAGTGGGCTAACACTAGCTGGAGGCTAACGCTAGCAGTGGGCTAACACTAGCTGGAGGCTAACGCTAGCAGTGGGCTAACACTAGCTGGAGGCTAACGCTAGCAGTGGGCTAACACTAGCTGGAGGCTAACACTAGCTGGAGGCTAACACTAGCAGTGGGCTAAAGCTCCACATCTAAATGTCCTCTGTGTTGTTGTCTGAATCCAGATCTCAGACATTAGAGATGAGTAACTGTGATTGGAGCTCTAGAGCTACAATATCAGAGAAGCGTTTCAGAGACGGAGAGAAATGATGCTAATATTTAGCCTTCTGCTAACAGCAGCTAACGTGAGCCGTTAGCTGCTGTTAGCAGAAGGCTAAACTATTAGCATCATTTCTCTCTCTCTTTCTTCTCTGATATTGTCCGACTCTCTTTGTGACTGACTTTACTGAAGTTAACTAGAGACATCCACAGATTTATACGCCCTCAGTTTATCTTTACAGCGCTGCCGTTGGCCACCGGCCCGCTGCCGTTGGCCACCGGCCCGCTGGCCAACGGGCCGGTGGACGGACGGCCGGCTACTCAACTAGCTTAGCTCGCTAATTCCACCATGCTACAGGGAATGAGTCCAACAGAGGACAGCGCCGGGTCGCGATCCCAGTCCAAGTCATGTGACCCGAGTCTGACCCCAGTTCTACTTTCTGAGTTCCTGTAGCGTTGACATGGTTTCCATGGGAACGCAGCGTGGATGTGGGCGTGGTTTCATCTAGAGCAGGTTGGAGAGATGTCTCTGGTCTGATCTGGTCTGATCTGATCTGGTCTGATCTGATGGTCTGATCTGATCTGATCTGATCTGGTCTGGTCTGGTCTGATCTGGTCTGGTCTGGTCTGGTCTGGTCTGGTCTGGTCTGGTCTGGTCTGGTCTGGTCTGGTCTGGTCTGATCTGGTCTGGTCTGGTCTGGTCTGATCTGATGGTCTGGTCTGGTCTGGTCTGGTCTGGTCTGATCTGATCATGTCTGATGGTCTGATCTGGTCTGTCTGTGGTCCGTCAGGCCGGGTGGAGGACTCGGTGCGGTTCTACCAGGAGGCTCTGAGTCTGGCTCAGCAGGCTGGAGACCAGGAGGCTGTGGACCAGATCCAGGAGGGACTGAAGGAGGTGAAGAAGAGGAGGAACCAACAGAGGAAGGAGGAGGAAGAGGAGGAAGAGGAGGAGTGACTGATTCTCTGTGTGTTAGAAGACAGAGAGGTTCTCCTGAGGAGGAGGAGGACACATATATACTCTAGATACTCTATATCTAGAGTATACATACTCTAGACATACTCTATAGAGTATGTCTAGAGTATGTATACTCTATATATATAGAGTATCGATACTCTATATATAGAGTATACATGCTCTATATATAGAGTATATATACTCTAGATATAGAGTATCTAGAGTATGTATAGAGTATATATACTCTATACATACTCTAGACATACTCTATAGAGTATGTCTAGAGTATGTATAGAGTATGTATACTCTATACATACTCTATATATACTCTAGATACTCTATATATAGAGTATCTAGAGTATATATAGAGTATGTATAGAGTATGTATAGAGTATATATAGAGTATGTATACTGTATGTATAGAGTATATATAGAGTATATATAGAGTATGTATACTGTATGTATAGAGTATATATAGAGTATGTATAGAGTATATAGAGTATGTATAGAGTATATATAGAGTATGTATACTGTATGTATAGAGTATGTATACTGTATGTATAGAGTATATATAGAGTATGTATACTGTATGTATAGAGTATATATAGAGTATATATAGAGTATATAGAGTATGTATAGAGTATATAGAGTATGTATACTGTATGTATAGAGTATATAGAGTATGTATAGAGTATATAGAGTATGTATACTGTATGTATAGAGTATATATAGAGTATATATAGAGTATGTATACTGTATGTATAGAGTATATAGAGTATGTATACTGTATATATAGAGTATGTATACTGTATGTATAGAGTATATATAGAGTATATATAGAGTATGTATACTGTATGTATAGAGTATATATAGAGTATATATAGAGTATGTATACTGTATGTATAGAGTATATAGAGTATGTATAGAGTATATAGAGTATGTATACTGTATGTATACTGTATATATAGAGTATGTATACTGTATGTATAGAGTATGTATACTGTATGTATAGAGTATGTATACTGTATGTATAGAGTATGTATACTGTATGTATAGAGTATGTATACTGTATATATAGAGTATGTATACTGTATGTATAGAGTATGTATACTGTATATATAGAGTATGTATACTGTATGTATAGAGTATGTATACTGTATATATAGAGTATGTATACTGTATGAATAGAGTATATATAGAGTATATATAGAGTATGTATACTGTATGTATAGAGTATATAGAGTATATATAGAGTATATATAGAGTATGTATACTGTATGTATAGAGTATGTATACTGTATATATAGAGTATGTATACTGTATGTATAGAGTATGTATGTGTGTACTCCTCTAACTGATGAAACTATTAAAATGATTTCCATTATTGATTAATGTGTTAATAATGTTGTTGATTGATTGATTGATGACTTTGTTATTAAAATAGATCAATAAATGTGTGAGAGATGTTAGTGATCAGTGACAGTCAGAGACCACTTTATTAGGTACAGCTGAGTGTTAAAGGGACAGTTAGTATAAGTCATGTGTGGTCGGTGTCTCCGCTGTTCAGACTCAGACTCTGTACCTCACGTTTCTGTACTGGAGGTTCCTCGAGGCTCCAACAGTAGAACCTTCAGCTATCAAGCTCCTCTTCTGTGGAACCAGCTCCCAGTTTCAGTCCGGGAGGCAGACGCCCTCTCTACATCTAAGAGTAGGCTAAAGCCTTTCCTCTTTGATAACGCCTATAGTTAGGGCTGTCACAGACCAGCCCCTAGTTCAGCTGCTATAGGCCTAGACCAGGTCTATGCTCCCTCCCTCCTACCTGAACCCCCTCATCCAGGTCTACACTATATATATATATACATATATATATATAGTATATATATACTATATATATATATATGTATCCATATATATACATATATATATATGTGTATATATATATATATATACACATATATATATAGTGTAACTAAATACGTAATGGCAGCTTTACACAGGTGTACCTATTAAACTGGCCATTGGTTGTAGATATTTAACAGCAGCAGATCCTCTCATTTAAGAAGCTGGTATTATTATAATATAATAATTATTATAATATAATAATTATTATATTATTATTATTACATATTATTTTATTATTATTATTATTATTAAATATTATTTTATTATTATTATTATAATAATTATTATATAATTATTATTATAATTATTATTATTTAATAATTATTATGATAATTTTATAATTATTTTTGTAATTTTATATAATTATTATCTATAATTATTATAATTATATTATTATTATAATTATATTATTATTATTATAATAATTATAGATAATAATAATTATATATAATAATAATAATAATTATTGTTATTATTATATTTGCATTTTGCTTGAAAAGTGACTAAAACATCTAATCGATGGATTGATTATTGTCATTTCCTACGATCTAACCCTGAACCTGAACCTCTCAGTTTAACACAGTACACTAATATATAACAACAGACTGTGTGTGTATGAGTGTGTATGTGTGTGTGTGTGTGTGTGTGTGTGTGTGGAGATATGAGGTTCCCACAGAATCTGACGCAGGTGAACTTCCTGTTGTGTTTACTGAACATGTCAGAATAAAAGCTCAGTGATGACAGTAAACACACAGTAGAGACCCCAAACAGGAAACTACCACACACACACACACACACACACACACACACACACACACACACACACACACACACACACACTCACACACACACACACACTCACACACACTCACACACTCACACACACACACACACTCACACACACTCACACACACACACACACACACACACACACATCACACACACACACACACACTCACACACACTCACACACACACACACACACACACACACACACACTCACACACACACACACACTCACACACACTCACACACTCACACACACACACACACTCACACACACTCACACACACACACACACACACACACACACACACACACTCACACACACACACACACACTCACACACACACACACTCACACACTCACACACTCACACACACACACACACACACTCACACACACACACACACACACACACACACACACACTCACACACACACACACACTCACACACACACACACACTCACACACACACACACACACACTCACACACACACACACACACACACACACACACACACACACACACACACACTCACACACACACACACACTCACACACACACACACACACACTCACACACACACACACACTCACACACACACACACACACTCACACACACACACACACACACTCACACACACACACACACTCACACACACACACACACACACTCACACACACACACACACACACACACACACACACACTCACACACACACACACACACTCACACACACACACACTCACACACTCACACACTCACACACACACACACACACACTCACACACACTCACACACACACACACACACACACACACACACTCACACACACACACACTCACACACACACACACTCACACACACACACACTCACACACACTCACACACTCACACACTCACACACACTCACACACTCACACACACACACACACTCACACACACTCACACACACACACACTCACACACACTCACACACACACACACACACACACACTCACACACACACACACACACACACACACACACACACACACACACACACACACTCACACACACTCACACACTCACACACACACACACACAACCCTGGACCTCTGTACTTGTGAGGACCCTCGCTGACATCATGCATCCTCTAACCCTGAACCTGGTTCTAACCAGACCAGGTCTCCGGGGGCTCAGGTAGAAACGGCGTGCACGTACTAAAATGTTGCGTACGCTGTTTTTCAGGCCGGGATGTATAAAACCAACGTGAGGTGAGAACGTCCTGCAGACGACAAAACACTGAAACTCATCTAATGTGTTAAATCATTTTTAAACTCAACTTCCTGAACTTTGTCGATGAAACAGAATAAACACAGATTCTTTAAAGTTCCTGTTTGTAACTTCTTCCAGGTATAAATCATTGCTGGTCGGCGTCTCCTGGTCTCTCGTGTGTCTCGTGGTCTCTCGTGTGTCTCCTGGTCTCTCGTGTGTCTCCTGGTCTCTCGTGTGTCTCCTGGTCTCTCGTGTGTCTCGTGGTCTCTCGTGTGTCTCCTGGTCTCTCGTGTGTCTCCTGGTCTCTCGTGTGTCTCCTGGTCTCTCGTGTGTCTCGTGGTCTCTCGTGTGTCTCGTGGTCTCTCGTGTGTCTCGTGGTCTCTCGTGTGTCTCGTGGTCTCTCGTGCGTCTCGTGGTCTCTCGTGCGTCTCGTGGTCTCTCGTGCGTCTCGTGGTCTCTCGTGCGTCTCCTGGTCTCTCGTGTGTCTCGTGGTCTCTCGTGTGTCTCGTGGTCTCTCGTGTGTCTCCTGGTCTCTCGTGTGTCTCCTGGTCTCTCGTGTGTCTCATGGTCTCTCGTGTGTCTCATGGTCTCTCGTGTGTCTCCTGGTCTCTCGTGTGTCTCATGGTCTCTCGTGTGTCTCCTGGTCTCTCGTGTGTCTCCTGGTCTCTCGTGTGTCTCCTGGTCTCTCGTGTGTCTCATGGTCTCTCGTGTGTCTCATGGTCTCTCGTGTGTCTCATGGTCTCTCGTGTGTCTCATGGTCTCTCGTGTGTCTCCTGGTCTCTCGTGTGTCTCCTGGTCTCTCGTGTGTCTCATGGTCTCTCGTGTGTCTCCTGGTCTCTCGTGTGTCTCCTGGTCTCTCGTGTGTCTCATGGTCTCTCGTGTGTCTCCTGGTCTCTCGTGTGTCTCATGGTCTCTCGTGTGTCTCATGGTCTCTCGTGTGTCTCATGGTCTCTCGTGTGTCTCCGCTGTTCAGACTCAGACTCCAACACAAACTCCAGTGAAGCACCAAAACCTCTTGGTTGTATCTAGTGAAGCTGTTAAACAGTGTTGGCCGCGGTCGGAGGACGCGGAGGAGACCGTAGCTCCTCTGCTCCTCTGCTCCTCTGCCTGCCTTCACTCACACACCGCGCTCCTTCTCTCTCTCTCTCTCCACCTCTCACGTGCATGCTGCTCACTCCACACTGCAGAAGAGTTAGTTTAGCTCTGAGAATATCTAGTGAATGATCAGTGGACGTTTGTGCAGAAATAACTGCTGCAGCTCCTCCAGACCAACAGAGGTTTCCCGTGTCTTGTGAAGTGACGGGGCTCCGCAGAGAGAAACGTTATCGTCTCCCCCGTTCCCTCCGGCCGCGGTCGGGAGGCTGAGGCGGGAAAAGCCAACACTAGTATCAGCATTGATTCATGGAGAGACCTTGGTCTGGTCAGCTAACATTACTGCCAAGCAGCTGAAATATAGAGTGATATTGTGCTTTTAGCTGACGTGTGTCTCCTCACTGTGTTGAGCGATGCTCCTTCATGTCTATGTAGAGCGAGCACAAGCGCCAGCAACAGGACGCTGACTTTAGTTTCGCTGCGTTTGTTACTGATTCCTGAGGAAAGAACATCAAATACAATGTGTTTTGTAGCTTCCAGCTCAGTAACGAGCTCTTCAACTTCACACTCAGTAACGAGCTCTTCAACTTCACACTCAGTAACGAGCTCTTCAACTTCACACTCAGTAACGAGCTCTTCAACTTCACACTCAGTAACGAGCTCTTCAACTTCACACTCAGTAACGAGCTCTTCAACTTCACACTCAGTAACGAGCTCTTCAACTTCACACTCAGTAACGAGCTCTTCATCTTCACAATCAGTAACGAGCTCTTCAACTTCACACTCAGTAACGAGCTCTTCATCTTCACACTCAGTAACGAGCTCTTCATCTTCACACTCAGTAACGAGCTCTTCAACTTCACACTCAGTAACGAGCTCTTCAACTTCACACTCAGTAACGAGCTCTTCAACTTCACACTCAGTAACGAGCTCTTCAATTTCACACTCAGTAACGAGCTCTTCAACTTCACACTCAGTAACGAGCTCTTCATCTTCACACTCAGTAACGAGCTCTTCATCTTCACAATCAGTAACGAGCTCTTCAACTTCACACTCAGTAACGAGCTCTTCATCTTCACACTCAGTAACGAGCTCTTCATCTTCACACTCAGTAACGAGCTCTTCATCTTCACACTCAGTAACGAGCTCTTCAACTTCAGACGCAGGGAAATTCAGGTTTTTTCTTCCTTTTCCAGCAGATTTGCTGTTATTGTTGTTTAGACGATCGGTGACAGAGTGGAGTGTGTTTCTAGTCATTAGCATAGTTATTAATGGGAGGAGACAAGATGGACCGGGTGGACCAGGTGGACCAGGTGGACCAGGTGAACCGGGTGGACCAGGTGGACCAGGTGGACCAGGTGAACCGGGTGGTCCAGGTGGACTGTGCAGCTGCGCTCAGTTTCACATGAACATGGACGTATGAAGGAAAGCTGTGCAAGAGCAGGACCAGGAGCAGGAGCAGGAGCAGGAGCAGGAGCAGGAGCAGGAGCAGGAACAGGAACAGGAACAGGAACAGGAACAGGAACAGGAACAGGAGCAGGAACAGGAAGAGGAACAGGAACAGGAACAGGAACAGGAACAGGAGCAGGAACAGGAACAGGAACAGGAACAGGAGCAGGAACAGGAACAGGAAGAGGAGCAGGAAGAGGAAGAGGAACAGGAACAGGAAGAGGAAGAGGAACAGGAGCAGGAACAGGAAGAGGAGTAGGAGCAGGAAGAGGAAGAGGAACAGGAACAGGAAGAGGAAGAGGAACAGGAGCAGGAACAGGAAGAGGAGCAGGAACAGGAAGAGGAAGAGGAAGAGGAACAGGAGCAGGAACAGGAAGAGGAGTAGGAGCAGGAAGAGGAACAGGAACAGGAAGAGGAAGAGGAACAGGAGCAGGAACAGGAGCAGGAACAGGAAGAGGAGCAGGAACAGGAAGAGGAAGAGGAAGAGGAACAGGAGCAGGAACAGGAAGAGGAGTAGGAGCAGGAAGAGGAACAGGAAGAGGAACAGGAGCAGGAACAGGAAGAGGAAGAGGAAGAGGAACAGGAGCAGGAACAGGAAGAGGAGTAGGAGCAGGAAGAGGAACAGGAACAGGAAGAGGAAGAGGAACAGGAGCAGGAACAGGAGCAGGAACAGGAAGAGGAGCAGGAACAGGAACAGGAGCAGGAACAGGAAGAGGAGTAGGAGCAGGAACAGGAAGAGGAGCAGGAAGAGGAAGAGGAAGAGGAAGAGGAACAGGAGCAGGAACAGGAAGAGGAGTAGGAGCAGGAACAGGAAGAGGAGCAGGAACAGGAAGAGGAAGAGGAACAGGAGCAGGAACAGGAAGAGGAGCAGGAACAGGAAGAGGAGCAGGAACAGGAAGAGGAACAGGAAGAGGAGCAGGAACAGGAAGAGGAGTAGGAGCAGGAACAGGAAGAGGAGTAGGAGCAGGAACAGGAAGAGGAGCAGGAACAGGAAGAGGAGCAGGAACAGGAAGAGGAGCAGGAGCAGGAAGAGGAGCAGGAACAGGAAGAGGAGCAGGAACAGGAAGAGGAGTAGGAACAGGAAGAGGAGCAGGAGCAGGAAGAGGAGCAGGAACAGGAAGAGGAGCAGGAACAGGAAGAGGAACAGGAACAGGAAGAGGAGCAGGAACAGGAAGAGGAGTAGGAGCAGGAACAGGAAGAGGAGCAGGAACAGGAAGAGGAGTAGGAACAGGAACAGGAAGAGGAACAGGAGCAGGAGCAGGAAGAGGAACAGGAGCAGGAACAGGAACAGGAACAGGAAGAGGAAGAGGAAGAGGAGCAGGAGCAGGAAGAGGAACAGGAAGAGGAACAGGAAGAGGAAGAGGAGCAGGAACATTAAGAGGAGTAGGAAGAGGAACAGGAGCAGGAGCAGGAACAGGAAGAGGAAGAGGAACAGGAGCAGGAAGAGGAACAGGAGCAGGAACAGGAACAGGAAGAGGAAGAGGAAGAGGAACAGGAGCAGGAGCAGGAAGAGGAACAGGAACAGGAAGAGGAAGAGGAAGAGGAGCAGGAACAGGAAGAGGAGCAGGAGCAGGAAGAGGAGTAGGAAGAGGAACAGGAGCAGGAACAGGAAGAGGAAAAGGAACAGGAGCAGGAGCAGGAAGAGGAACAGGAGCAGGAACAGGAACAGGAACAGGAACAGGAACAGGAACAGGAACAGGAACAGGAAGAGGAGTAGGAACAGGGAGAGGAACAGGAAGAGGAGTAGGAGCAGGAAGAGGAACAGGAAGAGGTAGAGGAGTAGGAGCAGGAAGAGGAACAGGAACAGGAACAGGAACAGGAACAGGAAGAGGAACAGGAACAGGAACAGGAAGAGGAGCAGGAAGAGGAAGAGGAGCAGGAGCAGGAAGAGGAAGAGGAAGAGGAAGAGGAAGAGGAAGAGGAAGAGGAAGAGGAGCAGGAACAGGAAGAGGAGCAGGAGCAGGAAGAGGAAGAGGAACAGGAGCAGGAAGAGGAACAGGAACAGGAAGAGGAACAGGAAGAGGAGTAGGAACAGGAAGAGGAGCAGGAGCAGGAAGAGGAGCAGGAACAGGAAGAGGAACAGGAAGAGGAAGAGGAAGAGGAGCAGGAACAGGAAGAGGAGCAGGAACAGGAAGAGGAACAGGAGCAGGAAGAGGAACAGGAGCAGGAACAGGAACAGGAGCAGGAACAGGAACAGGAACAGGAAGAGGAAGAGGAAGAGGAACAGGAGCAGGAGCAGGAAGAGGAGTAGGAAGAGGAGCAGGAACAGGAACAGGAAGAGGAGTAGGAACAGGGAGAGGAACAGGAAGAGGAGTAGGAGCAGGAAGAGGAACAGGAAGAGGAGTAGGAACAGGAAGAGGAGCAGGAGCAGGAAGAGGAGCAGGAACAGGAACAGGAGTAGGAGCAGGAAGAGGAAGAGGAGCAGGAACAGGAAGAGGAGTAGGAAGAGGAGCAGGAACAGGAACAGGAAGAGGAGTAGGAACAGGAGCAGGAACAGGAGCAGGAACAGGAACAGGAACAGGAAGAGGAAGAGGAAGAGGAACAGGAGCAGGAGCAGGAAGAGGAGTAGGAAGAGGAGCAGGAACAGGAACAGGAAGAGGAGTAGGAACAGGGAGAGGAACAGGAAGAGGAGTAGGAGCAGGAAGAGGAACAGGAAGAGGTAGAGGAGTAGGAGCAGGAACAGGAACAGGAACAGGAAGAGGAAGAGGAAGAGGAAGAGGAGCAGGAACAGGAAGAGGAGTAGGAAGAGGAGCAGGAACAGGAACAGGAAGAGGAGTAGGAACAGGAGCAGGAACAGGAGCAGGAACAGGAACAGGAACAGGAAGAGGAAGAGGAAGAGGAACAGGAGCAGGAACAGGAGCAGGAACAGGAACAGGAAGAGGAGTAGGAGCAGGAACAGGAAGAGGAGCAGGAACAGGAAGAGGAAGAGGAACAGGAGCAGGAAGAGGAGCAGGAACAGGAACAGGAAGAGGAGTAGGAACAGGGAGAGGAACAGGAAGAGGAGTAGGAGCAGGAAGAGGAACAGGAAGAGGTAGAGGAGTAGGAGCAGGAAGAGGAACAGGAACAGGAACAGGAACAGGAAGAGGAACAGGAACAGGAACAGGAAGAGGAGCAGGAAGAGGAAGAGGAGCAGGAGCAGGAAGAGGAAGAGGAAGAGGAAGAGGAAGAGGAGCAGGAACAGGAAGAGGAGCAGGAGCAGGAAGAGGAAGAGGAACAGGAGCAGGAAGAGGAACAGGAACAGGAACAGGAACAGGAAGAGGAGTAGGAACAGGGAGAGGAACAGGAAGAGGAGTAGGAGCAGGAAGAGGAACAGGAAGAGGTAGAGGAGTAGGAGCAGGAAGAGGAACAGGAACAGGAACAGGAACAGGAAGAGGAACAGGAACAGGAACAGGAAGAGGAGCAGGAAGAGGAAGAGGAGCAGGAGCAGGAAGAGGAAGAGGAAGAGGAAGAGGAAGAGGAAGAGGAAGAGGAGCAGGAACAGGAAGAGGAGCAGGAGCAGGAAGAGGAAGAGGAACAGGAGCAGGAAGAGGAACAGGAACAGGAAGAGGAACAGGAAGAGGAGTAGGAACAGGAAGAGGAGCAGGAGCAGGAAGAGGAGCAGGAACAGGAAGAGGAGTAGGAACAGGAAGAGGAACAGGAACAGGAACAGGAACAGGAAGAGGAACAGGAACAGGAACAGGAAGAGGAGCAGGAAGAGGAAGAGGAGCAGGAGCAGGAAGAGGAAGAGGAAGAGGAAGAGGAAGAGGAAGAGGAGCAGGAACAGGAAGAGGAGCAGGAGCAGGAAGAGGAAGAGGAACAGGAGCAGGAAGAGGAACAGGAACAGGAAGAGGAACAGGAAGAGGAGTAGGAACAGGAAGAGGAGCAGGAGCAGGAAGAGGAGCAGGAACAGGAAGAGGAACAGGAAGAGGAAGAGGAAGAGGAGCAGGAACAGGAAGAGGAGCAGGAACAGGAAGAGGAACAGGAGCAGGAAGAGGAACAGGAGCAGGAACAGGAACAGGAACAGGAGTAGGAGCAGGAAGAGGAAGAGGAGCAGGAACAGGAAGAGGAGTAGGAAGAGGAGCAGGAACAGGAACAGGAAGAGGAGTAGGAACAGGAGCAGGAACAGGAGCAGGAACAGGAACAGGAACAGGAAGAGGAAGAGGAAGAGGAACAGGAGCAGGAGCAGGAAGAGGAAGAGGAAGAGGAACAGGAGCAGGAACAGGAGCAGGAACAGGAACAGGAAGAGGAGTAGGAGCAGGAACAGGAAGAGGAGCAGGAACAGGAAGAGGAAGAGGAACAGGAGCAGGAAGAGGAGCAGGAACAGGAAGAGGAGCAGGAGCAGGAAGAGGAGTAGGAAGAGGAACAGGAGCAGGAACAGGAGCAGGAACAGGAAGAGGAGCAGGAGCAGGAAGAGGAACAGGAGCAGGAACAGGAAGAGGAGCAGGAACAGGAACAGGAGCAGGAGCAGGAAGAGGAACAGGAGCAGGAACAGGAACAGGAGTAGGAGCAGGAACAGGAACAGGAAGAGGAGCAGGAGCAGGAAGAGGAAGAGGAGCAGGAACAGGAAGAGGAGCAGGAGCAGGAAGAGGAACAGGAGCAGGAAGAGGAGCAGGAACAGGAAGAGGAGCAGGAGCAGGAAGAGGAAGAGGAGCAGGAAGAGGAAGAGGAAGAGGAACAGGAGCAGGAACAGGAAGAGGAGTAGGAGCAGGAAGAGGAAGAGGAACAGGAACAGGAAGAGGAAGAGGAACAGGAGCAGGAACAGGAAGAGGAGCAGGAACAGGAAGAGGAAGAGGAAGAGGAACAGGAGCAGGAACAGGAAGAGGAGTAGGAGCAGGAAGAGGAACAGGAACAGGAAGAGGAAGAGGAACAGGAGCAGGAACAGGAGCAGGAACAGGAAGAGGAGCAGGAACAGGAAGAGGAAGAGGAAGAGGAACAGGAGCAGGAACAGGAAGAGGAGTAGGAGCAGGAAGAGGAACAGGAACAGGAAGAGGAAGAGGAACAGGAGCAGGAACAGGAGCAGGAACAGGAAGAGGAGCAGGAACAGGAACAGGAGCAGGAACAGGAAGAGGAGTAGGAGCAGGAACAGGAAGAGGAGCAGGAACAGGAAGAGGAAGAGGAAGAGGAACAGGAGCAGGAACAGGAAGAGGAGTAGGAGCAGGAACAGGAAGAGGAGCAGGAACAGGAAGAGGAAGAGGAACAGGAGCAGGAACAGGAAGAGGAGCAGGAACAGGAAGAGGAGCAGGAACAGGAAGAGGAACAGGAAGAGGAGCAGGAACAGGAAGAGGAGTAGGAGCAGGAACAGGAAGAGGAGCAGGAACAGGAAGAGGAGCAGGAACAGGAAGAGGAGCAGGAGCAGGAAGAGGAGCAGGAACAGGAAGAGGAGCAGGAACAGGAAGAGGAGTAGGAACAGGAAGAGGAGCAGGAGCAGGAAGAGGAGCAGGAACAGGAAGAGGAGCAGGAACAGGAAGAGGAACAGGAACAGGAAGAGGAGCAGGAACAGGAACAGGAAGAGGAGCAGGAGCAGGAAGAGGAAGAGGAGCAGGAACAGGAAGAGGAGCAGGAGCAGGAAGAGGAACAGGAGCAGGAAGAGGAAGAGGAAGAGGAACAGGAGCAGGAACAGGAAGAGGAGCAGGAAGAGGAAGAGGAACAGGAACAGGAAGAGGAAGAGGAACAGGAGCAGGAACAGGAAGAGGAGCAGGAACAGGAAGAGGAAGAGGAAGAGGAACAGGAGCAGGAACAGGAAGAGGAGTAGGAGCAGGAAGAGGAACAGGAACAGGAAGAGGAAGAGGAACAGGAGCAGGAACAGGAGCAGGAACAGGAAGAGGAGCAGGAACAGGAAGAGGAAGAGGAACAGGAGCAGGAACAGGAAGAGGAGTAGGAGCAGGAAGAGGAACAGGAAGAGGAACAGGAGCAGGAACAGGAAGAGGAAGAGGAAGAGGAACAGGAGCAGGAACAGGAAGAGGAGTAGGAGCAGGAAGAGGAACAGGAACAGGAAGAGGAAGAGGAACAGGAGCAGGAACAGGAGCAGGAACAGGAAGAGGAGCAGGAACAGGAACAGGAGCAGGAACAGGAAGAGGAGTAGGAGCAGGAACAGGAAGAGGAGCAGGAACAGGAAGAGGAAGAGGAAGAGGAACAGGAGCAGGAACAGGAAGAGGAGTAGGAGCAGGAACAGGAAGAGGAGCAGGAACAGGAAGAGGAAGAGGAACAGGAGCAGGAACAGGAAGAGGAGCAGGAACAGGAAGAGGAGCAGGAACAGGAAGAGGAACAGGAAGAGGTGCAGGAACAGGAAGAGGAGTAGGAGCAGGAACAGGAAGAGGAGTAGGAGCAGGAACAGGAAGAGGAGCAGGAACAGGAAGAGGAGCAGGAACAGGAAGAGGAGCAGGAGCAGGAAGAGGAGCAGGAACAGGAAGAGGAGCAGGAACAGGAAGAGGAGTAGGAACAGGAAGAGGAGCAGGAGCAGGAAGAGGAGCAGGAACAGGAAGAGGAACAGGAACAGGAAGAGGAGTAGGAACAGGAAGAGGAGCAGGAGCAGGAAGAGGAGCAGGAACAGGAAGAGGAACAGGAACAGGAAGAGGAGCAGGAACAGGAAGAGGAGCAGGAACAGGAAGAGGCGTACGCACGGTTTTATAAGTGTGAAAGTTTCTGTGCTTACGTATTTTTCCAATTTTGTGAGAATGCTGTCTTCCAGCATGAAAGCTGCGCAGTCTTTTATATATGAGGCCCTGGGTCCCTGGACCGGGTCCCTGGACCGGGTCCCTGGACTAGGAAGCAGGATTTGGCGTTAGCGAGGTAACTTCAGGTTTTTCCGTCCTAAGGAGGTGGATCATTTCTTACCATGGTTGCCATGGTAACTAATGCTGAACAGCTGACCTGCTCCGGAACAGGTTATGTTCCAGATCAGAGATCGACTCTTATAAAAGCACCTCCTACTGACCAATCAGAGAGCAGTGTGCAGATCACATGATAATATTACACACACATGAAGAAGTTAGACTCATAATCAGACTATAACAACACAGTTTAAACTGACAGATGAAGAAGTTTAAATCATAATCAGACTATAACAACACAGTTTAAACTGACAGATGAAGAAGTTTAAATCATAATCAGACTATAACAACACAGTTTAAACTGACAGATGCAGGAAGAACATCTGGATTCATGCTGTGGGTGTTTTTACCGCTTTGAATTCTGTTTCTATATTTATTTATTTGACTTGGTCTTGAGTCCGTTTCACAGCGCCGGAGACGGGACGCATGTTGTTATCAGAGGACAATAAAACAGAATCAATATAAATATACTCAGAACATAATGAATGAACAACAGAACAATATTAAGACCAGTCAGTAGTTTATGATCCCGGATCTCCAGTCTCCTCCCGGGTCTAACGGGTTCACTTCATTTAACCACATCCTCTTCAAGCGTGGTCAGCGTGGTGTTGAGAAGTTCCTGATGCCAGACCTCAAAGCTTTTTAGCTTTCGTTGAACGTAGTTGCCGTGGCGACGCATCAATCGCCATGAAACAGGAAGTTGTTTTTGAAGGAATGGATCTGGTTGTAAACAGATGAAAGTCAGCCGACTCATTCAGAGAGATGAAATGTGTTAACGGAACACTTTCTGTACTTTGGTGTGGCAAGGGAGCAAAGCAGCCCTCGCAGTACGTTTCACCTAGATGTACGAGATTTGTTAGGAACATGTATCACGTATAGACTTAAAACAAAGTGTCTTGGGGCCGTGCGCTAAACCCAACAGGCTCTGTTCTTTAACGAACTCCTCCTACAGATTGAACCCGATCAACTTCAGATTTGGTCGGTACGGTCTAAAGACCTTTGTGATTCAAAGATGTTCAAATCGTGAGGTTTTCTGAAACGGCGTTGACGCGGCGTGGCGGCGAATTTCATGAGTCGCCATTGAAAGACAAACTGTTGTAACTGGATTGTACTTCGTCCAATCTGCCCCAAACTGGACCTTCTTCATAAGAGTCCAGGCCTGAGGACATCTACAGGACATCTACAGGACATCTACAGGACATCTACAGGACATCTACAGGACAATATAGACTCATAGTCATAGCGCCACCTACTGGCAACAGGAAGTCGGCGTTATGTGACAAACATCGTCTGATTCAGATGAAATGTACATTGTGTGGTCTGCACTTGATAATGAGCATCATAGTGCATGTTTAGCGTGCGTTCTCTAGCGCCACATAGTGCACACAGGAAGTGGTGAAAACTTTGCAATACCTCATTTCCTGTGCGACTCAATCCACGCAGGAAATAACGTCTAACATGCGAGTGCAGTGTCGACCAGCGTCCCGCCAGGACCCCCGACGTGCACTAAGGTGCGAGGGCCCGACGTGCACTAAGGTGCGAGGGCCCGACGTGCACTAAGGTGCGAGGGCCCGACGTGCACTAAGGTGCGAGGGCCCGTTCATCGCTGCTCGCAGCTTTAATTGAATGTGTTTTATAAACTGTTCCAAGTTTTTGTAACACAAACAGCAGAAGGACCAACCGAGGTCTAACACTCACACTGGTCCTCACAGAGATAGATGTACGAGCACACACACACACACACACACACACACACACACACATAATCACATGTAACCACACAGTCAGAGACAACAGAAGAAGATAATTGTTGTTGTGCTAACAGGTTAATTAATCACACACACACACACACGCACGCACGCACGCACGCACGCACGCACGCACGCACGCACGCACGCACGCACGCACGCACACACACACACACACACACACACACACACACACACACACATACAGAGGGATGTGGTATAAAAGTAGCTGCAGTGTGTTTCTGTCTCTGCTGGATGACGACTCCACACACTGACCAGGTAGGAACACCTTCACACTGTTAATGATGATCAACGTATGATATTAATGTTAATGTTAATGTTAATGTTAATGTTAATGTTAATAATAATGTTAATGTTAATGTTAATAATAATGTTAATATTAATGTTAATAATAATGTTAATGTTAATGTTAATGTTAATAATAATGTTAATGTTAATGTTAATAATAATGTTAATATTAATGTTAATAATAATGTTAATGTTAATGTTAATAATGGTAAATGGACTTGGACTTATATAGCGCTTTTCTAGTCTTCCGACCACTCAAAGCGCTTTACACTACATGTCAGCATTCACCCATTCACACACACATTCATACACTGATGGCTACTAAGGTCCAACTTTGCCCATCAGGATTTAATCTAAATACTCATTCACACACCGATGGCTCTGCCTCCGGGAGCAATTTGGGGTTAAGTGTCTTGCTCAAGGACACATCGACATGTGACCCGGAGCAGCCGGGGATCGAACCACCGACCTTCCAATTGGTGGACAACCTGCTCTACCCTCTGAGCCACAGCCGCCCCGAATAATAATGTTAATGTTAATAAGAATGTTAATGTTAATAATAATATTAATATTAATGTTAATGTTAATAATAATGTTAATGTTAATAATAATGTTAATATTAATGTTAATAATAATGTTAATATTAATAATAATGTTAATGTTAATAATAATGTTAATGTTAATATTAATGTTAATGTTAATGTTAATAATGTTAATGTTAATAATAATGTTAATAATAATGTTAATAATAATGTTAATGTTAATAATAATGTTAATGTTAATGTTAATAATAATGTTAATGTTAATATTAATGTTAATGTTAATATTAATATTAATGTTAATGTTAATAATAATGTTAATGTTAATATTAATGTTAATAATAATGTTAATGTTAATAATAATGTTAATATTAATAATAATGTTAATGTTAATATTAATGTTAATGTTAATGTTAATAATGTTAATGTTAATAATAATGTTAATAATAATGTTAATAATAATGTTAATGTTAATAATAATGTTAATGTTAATGTTAATATTAATGTTAATATTAATAATAATGTTAATGTTAATAATAATAATAATGTTAATATTAATGTTAATGTTAATAATAATGTTAATGTTAATAATAATGTTAATATTAATATTAATGTTAATGTTAATAATAATGTTAATGTTAATAATAATGTTAATGTTAATATTAATGTTAATGTTAATAATAATGTTAATGTTAATATTAATGTTAATGTTAATGTTAATATTAATGTTAATGTTAATAATAATGTTAATGTTAATAATAATGTTAATGTTAATGTTAATGTTAATAATAATGTTAATATTAATAATAATGTTAATGTTAATATTAATGTTAATGTTAATAATAATGTTAATGTTAATATTAATGTTAATAATAATGTTAATGTTAATAATAATGTTAATATTAATATTAATGTTAATGTTAATATTAATGTTAATGTTAATAATAATGTTAATGTTAATGTTAATGTTAATAATAATGTTAATATTAATAATAATGTTAATGTTAATATTAATGTTAATGTTAATAATAATGTTAATGTTAATAATAATGTTAATGTTAATGTTAATGTTAATAATAATGTTAATATTAATATTAATGTTAATGTTAATATTAATGTTAATGTTAATAATAATGTTAATGTTAATAATAATGTTAATGTTAATATTAATGTTAATGTTAATAATAATGTTAATGTTAATAATAATGTTAATGTTAATATTAATGTTAATGTTAATAATAATGTTAATGTTAATGTTAATAATAATGTTAATGTTAATATTAATGTTAATGTTAATAATAATGTTAATGTTAATAATAATGTTAATGTTAATAATAATGTTAATGTTAATAATAATGTTAATGTTAATATTAATGTTAATGTTAATAATGTTAATGTTAATAATAATGTTAATGTTAATAATAATGTTAATGTTAATGTTAATGTTAATAATAATGTTAATAATAATGTTAATGTTAATAATAATGTTAATGTTAATAATAATGTTAATGTTAATAATA
This sequence comes from Sebastes fasciatus, assembly GCF_043250625.1. Classification (NCBI taxonomy): domain Eukaryota; kingdom Metazoa; phylum Chordata; class Actinopteri; order Perciformes; family Sebastidae; genus Sebastes; species Sebastes fasciatus. Next base: position 716,541 of record NC_133805.1, read on the forward strand.
ATGTTAATAATAATGTTAATGTTAATAATAATATTAATGTTAATAATAATGTTAATGTTAATATTAATGTTAATGTTAATAATGTTAATGTTAATAATAATGTTAATGTTAATAATAATGTTAATAATAATGTTAATGTTAATAATAATGTTAATGTTAATAATAATGTTAATAATAATGTTAATGTTAATAATAATGTTAATGTTAATGTTAATGTTAATAATAATGTTAATAATAATGTTAATGTTAATAATAATGTTAATGTTAATAATAATGTTAATAATAATGTTAATGTTAATAATAATGTTAATGTTAATGTTAATGTTAATAATAATGTTAATGTTAATAATAATGTTAATGTTAATAATAATGTTAATGTTAATAATAATGTTAATATTAATGTTAATAATAATGTTAATGTTAATAATAATATTAATGTTAATAATAATGTTAATGTTAATAATAATGTTAATGTTAATAATAATGTTAATAATAATGTTAATGTTAATAATGTTAATATTAATGTTAATAATAATGTTAATAATAATGTTAATGTTAATAATAATGTTAATGTTAATAATAATGTTAATGTTAATATTAATGTTAATAATAATGTTAATGTTAATAATAATGTTAATGTTAATAATAATGTTAATAATAATGTTAATGTTAATAATAATGTTAATGTTAATAATAATGTTAATGTTAATATTAATGTTAATGTTAATAATGTTAATATTAATGTTAATAATAATGTTAATGTTAATAATAATGTTAATAATAATGTTAATGTTAATAATAATGTTAATGTTAATGTTAATAATAATGTTAATAATAATGTTAATGTTAATAATAATGTTAATGTTAATAATAATGTTAATGTTAATATTAATGTTAATAATAATGTTAATGTTAATATTAATGTTAATGTTAATAATGTTAATGTTAATAATAATGTTAATATTAATGTTAATAATAATGTTAATGTTAATGTTAATGTTAATAATAATGTTAATGTTAATAATAATGTTAATAATAATGTTAATGTTAATAATAATGTTAATGTTAATAATAATGTTAATGTTAATAATAATGTTAATGTTAATAATAATGTTAATAATAATGTTAATGTTAATATTAATGTTAATGTTAATGTTAATGTTAATGTTAATGTTAATATTAATGTTAATGTTAATATTAATGTTAATATTAATGTTAATGTTAATAATAATGTTAATGTTAATAATAATGTTAATAATAATGTTAATGTTAATATTAATGTTAATGTTAATAATAATGTTAATAATGTTAATTTTAATAATAATGTTAATGTTAATAATAATGTTAATGTTAATAATAATGTTAATGTTAATAATAATGTTAATGTTAATAATAATATTAATGTTAATGTTAATGTTAATATTAATATTAATGTTAATAATAATGTTAATGTTAATAATAATGTTAATGTTAATATTAATGTTAATGTTAATATTAATGTTAATGTTAATAATAATATTAATGTTAATATTAATGTTAATGTTAATATTAATGTTAATGTTAATAATAATGTTAATGTTAATGTTAATAATAATGTTAATGTTAATATTAATGTTAATGTTAATAATAATGTTAATGTTAATATTAATGTTAATGTTAATAATAATGTTAATGTTAATAATAATGTTAATGTTAATAATAATGTTAATGTTAATAATAATGTTAATGTTAATATTAATGTTAATGTTAATATTAATGTTAATGTTAATATTAATGTTAATGTTAATAATAATATTAATGTTAATGTTAATATTAATGTTAATGTTAATAATAATGTTAATGTTAATAATAATATTAATGTTAATGTTAATAATAATGTTAATGTTAATGTTAATAATAATGTTAATGTTAATATTAATGTTAATGTTAATAATAATGTTAATGTTAATATTAATGTTAATGTTAATAATAATATTAATGTTAATGTTAATATTAATGTTAATGTTAATAATAATGTTAATGTTAATAATAATATTAATGTTAATAGCACTCAGACAGATGGAGGTTCTGGACTGTATATAATATATAATATATATATATATTGATATATATATAACAGGACGTTGGTGGTGACGGTCCCTCTCTAAACGGTCTCTGTGTTCCAGGTCAACGTCTCTCTGCTGCTGGACTTCCTGCCGTCGGCCTCCAGAGGGCAGCGTGGACCGTCAGCTCTGTGAGCCAATCAGAAGAGAGTCCAGTCTGCTACCTGAGGTGCGTCACTTCCTTCACCTTTTAGAGTTTCATTCTACGACGGAACGTTTGTCAAACGAGCAAAATATTCTCTCTAGTTTTGCATTAGATGATGATGCAGTCAGGTGAGAGATGATGACACAGTCAGGTGAGATGATGACACAGTCAGGTGAGAGATGATGACACAGTCAGGTGAGATGATGACACAGTCAGGTGAGAGATGATGATACAGTCAGGTGAGAGATGATGATACAGTCAGGTGAGATAATGATGCAGTCAGGTGAGATGATGACACAGTCAGGTGAGAGATGATGATACAGTCAGGTGAGATGATGACAGTCAGGTGAGAGATGATGATACAGTCAGGTGAGATGATGACACAGTCAGGTGAGATGATGATGCAGTCAGGTGAGAGATGATGATGCAGTCAGGTGAGATAATGACACAGTCAGGTGAGATGATGATGCAGTCAGGTGAGAGATGATGATGCAGTCAGGTGAGATAATGATGCAGTCAGGTGAGATGATGATGCAGTCAGGTGAGATGATGACACAGTCAGGTGAGAGATGATGACACAGTCAGGTGAGATGATGACACAGTCAGGTGAGATGATGACACAGTCAGGTGAGAGATGATGATACAGTCAGGTGAGAGATGATGATACAGTCAGGTGAGATAATGATGCAGTCAGGTGAGATGATGATGCAGTCAGGTGAGAGATGATGATGCAGTCAGGTGAGATAATGATGCAGTCAGGTGAGATGATGATGCAGTCAGGTGAGATGATGATGATACAGTCAGGTGAGATGATATACAGTCAGGTGAGAGATGATGATGCAGTCAGGTGAGATGATGATGCAGTCAGGTGAGAGATGATGATACAGTCAGGTGAGAGATGATGATGCAGTCAGGTGAGATAATGATGCAGTCAGGTGAGATGATGATGCAGTCAGGTGAGATGATGATGCAGTCAGGTGAGATGATGATGCAGTCAGGTGAGATGATGATGATACAGTCAGGTGAGATGATGATGATACAGTCAGGTGAGATGATGATGCAGTCAGGTGAGATGATATACAGTCAGGTGAGAGATGATGATACAGTCAGGTGAGAGATGATGATGCAGTCAGGTGAGAGATGATGATGCAGTCAGGTGAGATGATGATACAGTCAGGTGAGATGATGATGCAGTCAGGTGAGATGATGATGATACAGTCAGGTGAGATGATGATACAGTCAGGTGAGATGATGATGATGCAGTCAGGTGAGATGATGATGATACAGTCAGGTGAGATGATGATACAGTCAGGTGAGAGATGATGATACAGTCAGGTGAGATGATGATACAGTCAGGTGAGAGATGATGATGCAGTCAGGTGAGATGATGATGCAGTCAGGTGAGAGATGATGATACAGTCAGGTGAGAGATGATGATGCAGTCAGGTGAGATAATGATGCAGTCAGGTGAGATGATGATGCAGTCAGGTGAGATGATGATGCAGTCAGGTGAGATGATGATGCAGTCAGGTGAGATGATGATGATACAGTCAGGTGAGATGATGATGATACAGTCAGGTGAGATGATGATGCAGTCAGGTGAGATGATATACAGTCAGGTGAGAGATGATGATACAGTCAGGTGAGAGATGATGATGCAGTCAGGTGAGAGATGATGATGCAGTCAGGTGAGATGATGATACAGTCAGGTGAGATGATGATGCAGTCAGGTGAGATGATGATGATACAGTCAGGTGAGATGATGATACAGTCAGGTGAGATGATGATGATGCAGTCAGGTGAGATGATGATGATACAGTCAGGTGAGATGATGATACAGTCAGGTGAGAGATGATGATACAGTCAGGTGAGATGATGATACAGTCAGGTGAGAGATGATGATGCAGTCAGGTAAGATGATGATGCAGTCAGGTGAGATAATGATGCAGTCAGGTGAGATGATGATGCAGTCAGGTGAGATGATGATGCAGTCAGGTGAGATGATGATACAGTCAGGTGAGATGATGATGCAGTCAGGTGAGATGATGATGCAGTCAGGTGAGAGATGATGATGCAGTCAGGTGAGATGATGATGCAGTCAGGTGAGATGATGATACAGTCAGGTGAGATGATGATACAGTCAGGTGAGAGATGACGATGCAGTCAGGTGAGATGATGATGCAGTCAGGTGAGATGATGATACAGTCAGGTGAGATGATGATACAGTCAGGTGAGAGATGATGATACAGTCAGGTGAGATGATGATACAGTCAGGTGAGAGATGATGATGCAGTCAGGTAAGATGATGATGCAGTCAGGTGAGATAATGATGCAGTCAGGTGAGATGATGATGCAGTCAGGTGAGATGATGATGCAGTCAGGTGAGATGATGATACAGTCAGGTGAGATGATGATGCAGTCAGGTGAGATGATGATGCAGTCAGGTGAGAGATGATGATGCAGTCAGGTGAGATGATGATGCAGTCAGGTGAGATGATGATACAGTCAGGTGAGATGATGATACAGTCAGGTGAGAGATGACGATGCAGTCAGGTGAGATGATGATACAGTCAGGTGAGATGATGATACAGTCAGGTGAGAGATGATGATACAGTCAGGTGAGATGATGATGATACAGTCAGGTGAGATGATGATGATACAGTCAGGTGAGATGATATACAGTCAGGTGAGATAATGATGATACAGTCAGGTGAGATGATGATGATACAGTCAGGTGAGATGATATACAGTCAGGTGAGATAATGATGATACAGTCAGGTGAGATGATGATGCAGTCAGGTGAGATGATATACAGTCAGGTGAGAGATGATGATGCAGTCAGGTGAGAGATGATGATACAGTCAGGTGAGATGATGATGATACAGTCAGGTGAGATGATGATACAGTCAGGTGAGAGATGATGATACAGTCAGGTGAGAGATGATGATACAGTCAGGTGAGATGATGATGCAGTCAGGTGAGAGATGATGATACAGTCAGGTGAGAGATGATGATACAGTCAGGTGAGATGATGATGCAGTCAGGTGAGATGATATACAGTCAGGTGAGAGATGATGATACAGTCAGGTGAGAGATGATGATGCAGTCAGGTGAGAGATGATGATGCAGTCAGGTGAGATGATGATACAGTCAGGTGAGATGATGATGCAGTCAGGTGAGATGATGATGATACAGTCAGGTGAGATGATGATACAGTCAGGTGAGATGATGATGATGCAGTCAGGTGAGATGATGATGATACAGTCAGGTGAGATGATGATACAGTCAGGTGAGAGATGATGATACAGTCAGGTGAGATGATGATACAGTCAGGTGAGAGATGATGATGCAGTCAGGTAAGATGATGATGCAGTCAGGTGAGATAATGATGCAGTCAGGTGAGATGATGATGCAGTCAGGTGAGATGATGATGCAGTCAGGTGAGATGATGATACAGTCAGGTGAGATGATGATGCAGTCAGGTGAGATGATGATGCAGTCAGGTGAGAGATGATGATGCAGTCAGGTGAGATGATGATGCAGTCAGGTGAGATGATGATACAGTCAGGTGAGATGATGATACAGTCAGGTGAGAGATGACGATGCAGTCAGGTGAGATGATGATGCAGTCAGGTGAGATGATGATACAGTCAGGTGAGATGATGATACAGTCAGGTGAGAGATGATGATACAGTCAGGTGAGATGATGATGATACAGTCAGGTGAGATGATGATGATACAGTCAGGTGAGATGATATACAGTCAGGTGAGAGATGATGATGCAGTCAGGTGAGAGATGATGATACAGTCAGGTGAGATGATGATACAGTCAGGTGAGAGATGATGATACAGTCAGGTGAGATGATGATGCAGTCAGGTGAGAGATGATGATACAGTCAGGTGAGAGATGATGATACAGTCAGGTGAGATGATGATGCAGTCAGGTGAGAGATGATGATACAGTCAGGTGAGATGATGATGATGCAGTCAGGTGAGATGATGATGATGCAGTCAGGTGAGATAATGATGCAGTCAGGTGAGATAATGATGCAGTCAGGTGAGATGATGATACAGTCAGGTGAGAGATGATGATACAGTCAGGTGAGAGATGATGATGCAGTCAGGTGAGATGATGATACAGTCAGGTGAGATGATGATGCAGTCAGGTGAGATGATGATGCAGTCAGGTGAGAGATGATGATGCAGTCAGGTGAGATGATGATGCAGTCAGGTGAGATGATGATACAGTCAGGTGAGATGATGATACAGTCAGGTGAGAGATGACGATGCAGTCAGGTGAGATGATGATGCAGTCAGGTGAGATGATGATACAGTCAGGTGAGATGATGATACAGTCAGGTGAGAGATGATGATACAGTCAGGTGAGATGATGATACAGTCAGGTGAGAGATGATGATGCAGTCAGGTAAGATGATGATGCAGTCAGGTGAGATAATGATGCAGTCAGGTGAGATGATGATGCAGTCAGGTGAGATGATGATGCAGTCAGGTGAGATGATGATACAGTCAGGTGAGATGATGATGCAGTCAGGTGAGATGATGATGCAGTCAGGTGAGAGATGATGATGCAGTCAGGTGAGATGATGATGCAGTCAGGTGAGATGATGATACAGTCAGGTGAGATGATGATACAGTCAGGTGAGAGATGACGATGCAGTCAGGTGAGATGATGATGCAGTCAGGTGATATGATGATACAGTCAGGTGAGATGATGATACAGTCAGGTGAGAGATGATGATACAGTCAGGTGAGATGATGATGATACAGTCAGGTGAGATGATGATGATACAGTCAGGTGAGATGATATACAGTCAGGTGAGATAATGATGATACAGTCAGGTGAGATGATGATGATACAGTCAGGTGAGATGATATACAGTCAGGTGAGAGATGATGATGCAGTCAGGTGAGAGATGATGATACAGTCAGGTGAGATGATGATACAGTCAGGTGAGAGATGATGATACAGTCAGGTGAGATGATGATGCAGTCAGGTGAGAGATGATGATACAGTCAGGTGAGAGATGATGATACAGTCAGGTGAGATGATGATGCAGTCAGGTGAGAGATGATGATACAGTCAGGTGAGATGATGATGATGCAGTCAGGTGAGATGATGATGATGCAGTCAGGTGAGATAATGATGCAGTCAGGTGAGATAATGATGCAGTCAGGTGAGATGATGATACAGTCAGGTGAGAGATGATGATACAGTCAGGTGAGAGATGATGATGCAGTCAGGTGAGATGATGATACAGTCAGGTGAGAGATGATGATGCAGTCAGGTGAGATGATGATGCAGTCAGGTGAGAGATGATGATACAGTCAGGTGAGATGATGATGATACAGTCAGGTGAGAGATGATGATACAGTCAGGTGAGAGATGATGATGCAGTCAGGTGAGATGATGATACAGTCAGGTGAGAGATGATGATGCAGTCAGGTGAGATGATGATGCAGTCAGGTGATATGATGATGCAGTCAGGTGAGATGATGATGATACAGTCAGGTGAGATGATGATACAGTCAGGTGAGAGATGATGATACAGTCAGGTGAGATGATGATACAGTCAGGTGAGAGATGATGATGCAGTCAGGTGAGATGATGATGCAGTCAGGTGAGATAATGATGCAGTCAGGTGAGATGATGATGCAGTCAGGTGAGATGATGATGCAGTCAGGTGAGATGATGATACAGTCAGGTGAGATGATGATGCAGTCAGGTGAGAGATGATGATGCAGTCAGGTGAGATGATGATGCAGTCAGGTGAGATGATGATACAGTCAGGTGAGATGATGATACAGTCAGGTGAGAGATGACGATGCAGTCAGGTGAGATGATGATGCAGTCAGGTGAGAGATGATGATGCAGTCAGGTGAGATGATGATGCAGTCAGGTGAGAGATGATGATGCAGTCAGGTGAGATGATGATGCAGTCAGGTGAGATGATGATGCAGTCAGGTGAGAGATGATGATGCAGTCAGGTGAGAGATGATAATGCAGTCAGGTGAGATGATGATGCAGTCAGGTGAGAGATGATGATGCAGTCAGGTGAGATGATGATGCAGTCAGGTGAGATGATGATACAGTCAGGTGAGAGATGATGATACAGTCAGGTGAGATGATGATGATACAGTCAGGTGAGATGATGATACAGTCAGGTGAGATGATGATGATACAGTCAGGTGAGAGATGATGATACAGTCAGGTGAGATAATGATGCAGTCAGGTGAGATGATGATGATACAGTCAGGTGAGATGATGATACAGTCAGGTGAGAGATGATGATGCAGTCAGGTGAGAGATGATGATGCAGTCAGGTGAGATAATGATGCAGTCAGGTGAGATGATGATGCAGTCAGGTGAGATAATGATGCAGTCAGGTGAGATAATGATGCAGTCAGGTGAGATAATGATGCAGTCAGGTGAGATAATGATGCAGTCAGGTGAGATAATGATGCAGTCAGGTGAGATGATGATGCAGTCAGGTGAGATGATGATGATACAGTCAGGTGAGAGATGATGATACAGTCAGGTGAGATGATGATGCAGTCAGGTGAGATAATGATACAGTCAGGTGAGATGATGATGCAGTCAGGTGAGATAATGATACAGTCAGGTGAGATGATGATGCAGTCAGGTGAGATAATGATGCAGTCAGGTGAGATAATGATACAGTCAGGTGAGATGATGATGATGCAGTCAGGTGAGATGATGATGATACAGTCAGGTGAGAGATGATGATACAGTCAGGTGAGAGATGATGATACAGTCAGGTGAGATGATGATGATACAGTCAGGTGAGATGATGATACAGTCAGGTGAGAGATGATGATACAGTCAGGTGAGATGATGATGATACAGTCAGGTGAGATGATGATACAGTCAGGTGAGAGATGATGATACAGTCAGGTGAGATAATGATGCAGTCAGGTGAGATGATGATGATACAGTCAGGTGAGATGATGATACAGTCAGGTGAGATAATGATGCAGTCAGGTGAGATAATGATGCAGTCAGGTGAGATGATGATGCAGTCAGGTGAGATGATGATGATACAGTCAGGTGAGATGATGATACAGTCAGGTGAGAGATGATGATACAGTCAGGTGAGATGATGATGATACAGTCAGGTGAGATGATGATACAGTCAGGTGAGAGATGATGATACAGTCAGGTGAGATGATGATGATACAGTCAGGTGAGATGATGATACAGTCAGGTGAGAGATGATGATACAGTCAGGTGAGATAATGATGCAGTCAGGTGAGATGATGATGATACAGTCAGGTGAGATGATGATACAGTCAGGTGAGAGATGATGATGCAGTCAGGTGAGAGATGATGATGCAGTCAGGTGAGATGATGATGCAGTCAGGTGAGATGATGATGCAGTCAGGTGAGATGATGATGCAGTCAGGTGAGATGATGATGCAGTCAGGTGAGAGATGATGATGCAGTCAGGTGAGATGATGATGCAGTCAGGTGAGATGATGATGCAGTCAGGTGAGAGATGATGCAGTCAGGTGAGATAATGATGCAGTCAGGTGAGATAATGATGCAGTCAGGTGAGATGATGATGCAGTCAGGTGAGATGATGATGATACAGTCAGGTGAGATGATGATGATACAGTCAGGTGAGAGATGATGATACAGTCAGGTGAGATGATGATGATACAGTCAGGTGAGATGATGATACAGTCAGGTGAGATGATGATGATACAGTCAGGTGAGATGATGATGCAGTCAGGTGAGAGATGATGATGCAGTCAGGTGAGATGATGATGCAGTCAGGTGAGATGATATACAGTCAGGTGAGATGATGATACAGTCAGGTGAGAGATGACGATGCAGTCAGGTGAGATGATGATGCAGTCAGGTGAGATGATGATACAGTCAGGTGAGATGATGATACAGTCAGGTGAGAGATGATGATACAGTCAGGTGAGATGATGATGATACAGTCAGGTGAGATGATGATGATACAGTCAGGTGAGATGATATACAGTCAGGTGAGATAATGATGATACAGTCAGGTGAGATGATGATGATACAGTCAGGTGAGATGATATACAGTCAGGTGAGAGATGATGATGCAGTCAGGTGAGAGATGATGATACAGTCAGGTGAGATGATGATACAGTCAGGTGAGAGATGATGATACAGTCAGGTGAGATGATGATGCAGTCAGGTGAGAGATGATGATACAGTCAGGTGAGAGATGATGATACAGTCAGGTGAGATGATGATACAGTCAGGTGAGAGATGATGATACAGTCAGGTGAGATGATGATGATACAGTCAGGTGAGATGATGATACAGTCAGGTGAGAGATGATGATACAGTCAGGTGAGATAATGATGCAGTCAGGTGAGATGATGATGATACAGTCAGGTGAGATGATGATACAGTCAGGTGAGAGATGATGATACAGTCAGGTGAGATGATGATGATACAGTCAGGTGAGAGATGATGATACAGTCAGGTGAGATGATGATACAGTCAGGTGAGAGATGATGATACAGTCAGGTGAGATAATTATACAGTCAGGTGAGATGATGATACAGTCAGGTGAGAGATGATGATGCAGTCAGGTGAGAGATGATGATGCAGTCAGGTGAGATGATGATGCAGTCAGGTGAGAGATGATGCAGTCAGGTGAGAGATGATGATGCAGTCAGGTGAGATGATGATGCAGTCAGGTGAGATGATGATGCAGTCAGGTGAGAGATGATGCAGTCAGGTGAGATAATGATGCAGTCAGGTGAGATAATGATGCAGTCAGGTGAGATGATGATGCAGTCAGGTGAGATGATGATGATACAGTCAGGTGAGATGATGATGATACAGTCAGGTGAGAGATGATGATACAGTCAGGTGAGATGATGATGATACAGTCAGGTGAGATGATGATACAGTCAGGTGAGATGATGATGATACAGTCAGGTGAGATGATGATGCAGTCAGGTGAGAGATGATGATGCAGTCAGGTGAGATGATGATGCAGTCAGGTGAGATGATATACAGTCAGGTGAGATGATGATACAGTCAGGTGAGAGATGACGATGCAGTCAGGTGAGGTGATGATGCAGTCAGGTGAGATGATGATACAGTCAGGTGAGATGATGATACAGTCAGGTGAGAGATGATGATACAGTCAGGTGAGATGATGATGATACAGTCAGGTGAGATGATGATACAGTCAGGTGAGATGATGATGATACAGTCAGGTGAGATGATGATGATACAGTCAGGTGAGATGATATACAGTCAGGTGAGATAATGATGATACAGTCAGGTGAGATGATGATACAGTCAGGTGAGATGATGATACAGTCAGGTGAGATGATGATGATACAGTCAGGTGAGATGATATACAGTCAGGTGAGAGATGATGATGCAGTCAGGTGAGAGATGATGATACAGTCAGGTGAGATGATGATACAGTCAGGTGAGAGATGATGATACAGTCAGGTGAGATGATGATGCAGTCAGGTGAGAGATGATGATACAGTCAGGTGAGAGATGATGATACAGTCAGGTGAGATGATGATGCAGTCAGGTGAGAGATGATGATACAGTCAGGTTAGATGATGATGATGCAGTCAGGTGAGATGATGATGATGCAGTCAGGTGAGATAATGATGCAGTCAGGTGAGATAATGATGCAGTCAGGTGAGATGATGATGATGCAGTCAGGTGAGATGATGATACAGTCAGGTGAGAGATGATGATGCAGTCAGGTGAGATGATGATGCAGTCAGGTGAGATGATGATGCAGTCAGGTGAGAGATGATGATACAGTCAGGTGAGATGATGATGATGCAGTCAGGTGAGATGATGATGATGCAGTCAGGTGAGATAATGATGCAGTCAGGTGAGATAATGATGCAGTCAGGTGAGATGATGATACAGTCAGGTGAGAGATGATGATACAGTCAGGTGAGAGATGATGATGCAGTCAGGTGAGATGATGATACAGTCAGGTGAGAGATGATGATGCAGTCAGGTGAGATGATGATGCAGTCAGGTGAGAGATGATGATACAGTCAGGTGAGATGATGATGATACAGTCAGGTGAGATAATGATGCAGTCAGGTGAGATGATGATGATACAGTCAGGTGAGATGATGATGATGCAGTCAGGTGAGATGATGATGATACAGTCAGGTGAGATGATGATACAGTCAGGTGAGATGATGATGATGCAGTCAGGTGAGATGATGATGATACAGTCAGGTGAGATGATGATACAGTCAGGTGAGAGATGATGATACAGTCAGGTGAGATGATGATACAGTCAGGTGAGAGATGATGATGCAGTCAGGTGAGATGATGATGCAGTCAGGTGAGATAATGATGCAGTCAGGTGAGATGATGATGCAGTCAGGTGAGATGATGATGCAGTCAGGTGAGATGATGATACAGTCAGGTGAGATGATGATGCAGTCAGGTGAGAGATGATGATGCAGTCAGGTGAGATGATGATGCAGTCAGTTGAGATGATGATACAGTCAGGTGAGATGATGATACAGTCAGGTGAGAGATGACGATGCAGTCAGGTGAGATGATGATGCAGTCAGGTGAGATGATGATACAGTCAGGTGAGATGATGATACAGTCAGGTGAGAGATGATGATACAGTCAGGTGAGATGATGATGATACAGTCAGGTGAGATGATGATACAGTCAGGTGAGATGATGATGATACAGTCAGGTGAGAGATGATGATACAGTCAGGTGAGAGATGATGATACAGTCAGGTGAGATGATGATGATACAGTCAGGTGAGATGATGATACAGTCAGGTGAGATAATGATGCAGTCAGGTGAGATGATGATGATACAGTCAGGTGAGATGATGATACAGTCAGGTGAGAGATGATGATGCAGTCAGGTGAGAGATGATGATGCAGTCAGGTGAGATAATGATGCAGTCAGGTGAGATGATGATGCAGTCAGGTGAGATAATGATGCAGTCAGGTGAGATAATGATGCAGTCAGGTGAGATAATGATGCAGTCAGGTGAGATGATGATACAGTCAGGTGAGAGATGATGATACAGTCAGGTGAGAGATGATGATGCAGTCAGGTGAGATGATGATACAGTCAGGTGAGAGATGATGATGCAGTCAGGTGAGATGATGATGCAGTCAGGTGAGATGATGATACAGTCAGGTGAGATGATGATACAGTCAGGTGAGAGATGACGATGCAGTCAGGTGAGATGATGATGCAGTCAGGTGATATGATGATACAGTCAGGTGAGATGATGATACAGTCAGGTGAGAGATGATGATGCAGTCAGGTGAGATGATGATACAGTCAGGTGAGAGATGATGATGCAGTCAGGTGAGATGATGATGCAGTCAGGTGAGAGATGATGATACAGTCAGGTGAGATGATGATGATACAGTCAGGTGAGAGATGATGATACAGTCAGGTGAGAGATGATGATGCAGTCAGGTGAGATGATGATACAGTCAGGTGAGAGATGATGATGCAGTCAGGTGAGATGATGATGCAGTCAGGTGATATGATGATGCAGTCAGGTGAGATGATGATGATACAGTCAGGTGAGATGATGATACAGTCAGGTGAGAGATGATGATACAGTCAGGTGAGATGATGATACAGTCAGGTGAGAGATGATGATGCAGTCAGGTGAGATGATGATGCAGTCAGGTGAGATAATGATGCACAGGTGAGATGATGATGCAGTCAGGTGAGATGATGATACAGTCAGGTGAGATGATGATGCAGTCAGGTGAGAGATGATGATGCAGTCAGGTGAGATGATGATGCAGTCAGGTGAGATGATGATACAGTCAGGTGAGATGATGATACAGTCAGGTGAGAGATGACGATGCAGTCAGGTGAGATGATGATGCAGTCAGGTGAGAGATGATGATGCAGTCAGGTGAGATGATGATGCAGTCAGGTGAGAGATGATGATGCAGTCAGGTGAGATGATGATGCAGTCAGGTGAGATGATGATGCAGTCAGGTGAGAGATGATGATGCAGTCAGGTGAGAGATGATAATGCAGTCAGGTGAGATGATGATGCAGTCAGGTGAGAGATGATGATGCAGTCAGGTGAGATGATGATGCAGTCAGGTGAGATGATGATACAGTCAGGTGAGAGATGATGATACAGTCAGGTGAGATGATGATGATACAGTCAGGTGAGATGATGATACAGTCAGGTGAGATGATGATGATACAGTCAGGTGAGAGATGATGATACAGTCAGGTGAGATAATGATGCAGTCAGGTGAGATGATGATGATACAGTCAGGTGAGATGATGATACAGTCAGGTGAGAGATGATGATGCAGTCAGGTGAGAGATGATGATGCAGTCAGGTGAGATAATGATGCAGTCAGGTGAGATGATGATGCAGTCAGGTGAGATAATGATGCAGTCAGGTGAGATAATGATGCAGTCAGGTGAGATAATGATGCAGTCAGGTGAGATAATGATGCAGTCAGGTGAGATAATGATGCAGTCAGGTGAGATGATGATGCAGTCAGGTGAGATGATGATGATACAGTCAGGTGAGAGATGATGATACAGTCAGGTGAGATGATGATGCAGTCAGGTGAGATAATGATACAGTCAGGTGAGATGATGATGCAGTCAGGTGAGATAATGATACAGTCAGGTGAGATGATGATGCAGTCAGGTGAGATAATGATGCAGTCAGGTGAGATAATGATGCAGTCAGGTGAGATAATGATGCAGTCAGGTGAGATGATGATGCAGTCAGGTGAGATGATGATGATACAGTCAGGTGAGAGATGATGATACAGTCAGGTGAGAGATGATGATACAGTCAGGTGAGATGATGATGATACAGTCAGGTGAGATGATGATACAGTCAGGTGAGAGATGATGATACAGTCAGGTGAGATGATGATGATACAGTCAGGTGAGATGATGATACAGTCAGGTGAGAGATGATGATACAGTCAGGTGAGATAATGATGCAGTCAGGTGAGATGATGATGATACAGTCAGGTGAGATGATGATACAGTCAGGTGAGATAATGATGCAGTCAGGTGAGATAATGATGCAGTCAGGTGAGATGATGATGCAGTCAGGTGAGATGATGATGATACAGTCAGGTGAGATGATGATACAGTCAGGTGAGAGATGATGATACAGTCAGGTGAGATGATGATGATACAGTCAGGTGAGATGATGATACAGTCAGGTGAGAGATGATGATACAGTCAGGTGAGATGATGATGATACAGTCAGGTGAGATGATGATACAGTCAGGTGAGAGATGATGATACAGTCAGGTGAGATAATGATGCAGTCAGGTGAGATGATGATGATACAGTCAGGTGAGATGATGATACAGTCAGGTGAGAGATGATGATGCAGTCAGGTGAGAGATGATGATGCAGTCAGGTGAGATGATGATGCAGTCAGGTGAGATGATGATGCAGTCAGGTGAGATGATGATGCAGTCAGGTGAGATGATGATGCAGTCAGGTGAGAGATGATGATGCAGTCAGGTGAGATGATGATGCAGTCAGGTGAGATGATGATGCAGTCAGGTGAGAGATGATGCAGTCAGGTGAGATAATGATGCAGTCAGGTGAGATAATGATGCAGTCAGGTGAGATGATGATGCAGTCAGGTGAGATGATGATGATACAGTCAGGTGAGATGATGATGATACAGTCAGGTGAGAGATGATGATACAGTCAGGTGAGATGATGATGATACAGTCAGGTGAGATGATGATACAGTCAGGTGAGATGATGATGATACAGTCAGGTGAGATGATGATGCAGTCAGGTGAGAGATGATGATGCAGTCAGGTGAGATGATGATGCAGTCAGGTGAGATGATATACAGTCAGGTGAGATGATGATACAGTCAGGTGAGAGATGACGATGCAGTCAGGTGAGATGATGATGCAGTCAGGTGAGATGATGATACAGTCAGGTGAGATGATGATACAGTCAGGTGAGAGATGATGATACAGTCAGGTGAGATGATGATGATACAGTCAGGTGAGATGATGATGATACAGTCAGGTGAGATGATATACAGTCAGGTGAGATAATGATGATACAGTCAGGTGAGATGATGATGATACAGTCAGGTGAGATGATATACAGTCAGGTGAGAGATGATGATGCAGTCAGGTGAGAGATGATGATACAGTCAGGTGAGAGATGATGATACAGTCAGGTGAGATGATGATACAGTCAGGTGAGAGATGATGATACAGTCAGGTGAGATGATGATGCAGTCAGGTGAGAGATGATGATACAGTCAGGTGAGAGATGATGATACAGTCAGGTGAGATGATGATGCAGTCAGGTGAGAGATGATGATACAGTCAGGTGAGAGATGATGATACAGTCAGGTGAGATGATGATACAGTCAGGTGAGAGATGATGATACAGTCAGGTGAGATGATGATGATACAGTCAGGTGAGATGATGATACAGTCAGGTGAGAGATGATGATACAGTCAGGTGAGATAATGATGCAGTCAGGTGAGATGATGATGATACAGTCAGGTGAGATGATGATACAGTCAGGTGAGAGATGATGATACAGTCAGGTGAGATGATGATGATACAGTCAGGTGAGAGATGATGATACAGTCAGGTGAGATGATGATGATACAGTCAGGTGAGATGATGATACAGTCAGGTGAGAGATGATGATACAGTCAGGTGAGATAATTATACAGTCAGGTGAGATGATGATACAGTCAGGTGAGAGATGATGATGCAGTCAGGTGAGAGATGATGATGCAGTCAGGTGAGATGATGATGCAGTCAGGTGAGAGATGATGCAGTCAGGTGAGAGATGATGATGCAGTCAGGTGAGATGATGATGCAGTCAGGTGAGATGATGATGCAGTCAGGTGAGAGATGATGCAGTCAGGTGAGATAATGATGCAGTCAGGTGAGATAATGATGCAGTCAGGTGAGATGATGATGCAGTCAGGTGAGATGATGATGATACAGTCAGGTGAGATGATGATGATACAGTCAGGTGAGAGATGATGATACAGTCAGGTGAGATGATGATGATACAGTCAGGTGAGATGATGATACAGTCAGGTGAGATGATGATGATACAGTCAGGTGAGATGATGATGCAGTCAGGTGAGAGATGATGATGCAGTCAGGTGAGATGATGATGCAGTCAGGTGAGATGATATACAGTCAGGTGAGATGATGATACAGTCAGGTGAGAGATGACGATGCAGTCAGGTGAGGTGATGATGCAGTCAGGTGAGATGATGATACAGTCAGGTGAGATGATGATACAGTCAGGTGAGAGATGATGATACAGTCAGGTGAGATGATGATGATACAGTCAGGTGAGATGATGATACAGTCAGGTGAGATGATGATGATACAGTCAGGTGAGATGATGATGATACAGTCAGGTGAGATGATATACAGTCAGGTGAGATAATGATGATACAGTCAGGTGAGATGATGATACAGTCAGGTGAGATGATGATACAGTCAGGTGAGATGATGATGATACAGTCAGGTGAGATGATATACAGTCAGGTGAGAGATGATGATGCAGTCAGGTGAGAGATGATGATACAGTCAGGTGAGATGATGATACAGTCAGGTGAGAGATGATGATACAGTCAGGTGAGATGATGATGCAGTCAGGTGAGAGATGATGATACAGTCAGGTGAGAGATGATGATACAGTCAGGTGAGATGATGATGCAGTCAGGTGAGAGATGATGATACAGTCAGGTTAGATGATGATGATGCAGTCAGGTGAGATGATGATGATGCAGTCAGGTGAGATAATGATGCAGTCAGGTGAGATAATGATGCAGTCAGGTGAGATGATGATGATGCAGTCAGGTGAGATGATGATACAGTCAGGTGAGAGATGATGATGCAGTCAGGTGAGATGATGATGCAGTCAGGTGAGATGATGATGCAGTCAGGTGAGAGATGATGATACAGTCAGGTGAGATGATGATGATGCAGTCAGGTGAGATGATGATGATGCAGTCAGGTGAGATAATGATGCAGTCAGGTGAGATAATGATGCAGTCAGGTGAGATGATGATACAGTCAGGTGAGAGATGATGATACAGTCAGGTGAGAGATGATGATGCAGTCAGGTGAGATGATGATACAGTCAGGTGAGAGATGATGATGCAGTCAGGTGAGATGATGATGCAGTCAGGTGAGAGATGATGATACAGTCAGGTGAGATGATGATGATACAGTCAGGTGAGATGATGATGCAGTCAGGTGAGATGATGATGATACAGTCAGGTGAGATGATGATGATGCAGTCAGGTGAGATGATGATGATACAGTCAGGTGAGATGATGATACAGTCAGGTGAGATGATGATGATGCAGTCAGGTGAGATGATGATGATACAGTCAGGTGAGATGATGATACAGTCAGGTGAGAGATGATGATACAGTCAGGTGAGATGATGATACAGTCAGGTGAGAGATGATGATGCAGTCAGGTGAGATGATGATGCAGTCAGGTGAGATAATGATGCAGTCAGGTGAGATGATGATGCAGTCAGGTGAGATGATGATGCAGTCAGGTGAGATGATGATACAGTCAGGTGAGATGATGATGCAGTCAGGTGAGAGATGATGATGCAGTCAGGTGAGATGATGATGCAGTCAGTTGAGATGATGATACAGTCAGGTGAGATGATGATACAGTCAGGTGAGAGATGACGATGCAGTCAGGTGAGATGATGATGCAGTCAGGTGAGATGATGATACAGTCAGGTGAGATGATGATACAGTCAGGTGAGAGATGATGATACAGTCAGGTGAGATGATGATGATACAGTCAGGTGAGATGATGATACAGTCAGGTGAGATGATGATGATACAGTCAGGTGAGAGATGATGATACAGTCAGGTGAGATGATGATGATACAGTCAGGTGAGATGATGATACAGTCAGGTGAGATAATGATGCAGTCAGGTGAGATGATGATGATACAGTCAGGTGAGATGATGATACAGTCAGGTGAGAGATGATGATGCAGTCAGGTGAGAGATGATGATGCAGTCAGGTGAGATAATGATGCAGTCAGGTGAGATGATGATGCAGTCAGGTGAGATAATGATGCAGTCAGGTGAGATAATGATGCAGTCAGGTGAGATAATGATGCAGTCAGGTGAGATGATGATACAGTCAGGTGAGAGATGATGATACAGTCAGGTGAGAGATGATGATGCAGTCAGGTGAGATGATGATACAGTCAGGTGAGAGATGATGATGCAGTCAGGTGAGATGATGATGCAGTCAGGTGAGAGATGATGATACAGTCAGGTGAGATGATGATGATACAGTCAGGTGAGATGATGATGCAGTCAGGTGAGATGATGATGATACAGTCAGGTGAGATGATGATACAGTCAGGTGAGATGATGATGATACAGTCAGGTGAGATGATGATGATACAGTCAGGTGAGATGATGATGATGCAGTCAGGTGAGATGATGATGATACAGTCAGGTGAGATGATGATGATGCAGTCAGGTGAGATGATGATGATACAGTCAGGTGAGATGATGATGATACAGTCAGGTGAGATGATGATGATACAGTCAGGTGAGATGATGATGATGCAGTCAGGTGAGATGATGATGATACAGTCAGGTGAGATGATGATACAGTCAGGTGAGATGATGATGATGCAGTCAGGTGAGATGATGATGATACAGTCAGGTGAGATGATGATACAGTCAGGTGAGATGATGATGATACAGTCAGGTGAGATGATGATGATACAGTCAGGTGAGATGATGATGATGCAGTCAGGTGAGATGATGATGATACAGTCAGGTGAGATGATGATGATGCAGTCAGGTGAGATGATGATGATACAGTCAGGTGAGATGATGATGATACAGTCAGGTGAGATGATGATGATACAGTCAGGTGAGATGATGATGATGCAGTCAGGTGAGATGATGATGATACAGTCAGGTGAGATGATGATGATACAGTCAGGTGAGATGATGATGATGCAGTCAGGTGAGATGATGATACAGTCAGGTGAGAGATGATGATGCAGTCAGGTGAGATGATGATACAGTCAGGTGAGAGATGATGATACAGTCAGGTGAGATGATGATGATACAGTCAGGTGAGATGATGATGATACAGTCAGGTGAGATGATGATGATGCAGTCAGGTGAGATGATGATGATACAGTCAGGTGAGATGATGATACAGTCAGGTGAGAGATGATGATACAGTCAGGTGAGAGATGATGATACAGTCAGGTGAGATGATGATGATACAGTCAGGTGAGATGATGATACAGTCAGGTGAGATGATGATGATACAGTCAGGTGAGATGATGATACAGTCAGGTGAGAGATGATGATGCAGTCAGGTGAGATGATGATGCAGTCAGGTGAGATAATGATGCAGTCAGGTGAGATGATGATGCAGTCAGGTGAGATGATGATGCAGTCAGGTGAGATGATGATACAGTCAGGTGAGATGATGATGCAGTCAGGTGAGATAATGATGCAGTCAGGTGAGATGATGATGCAGTCAGGTGAGATGATGATACAGTCAGGTGAGATGATGATGCAGTCAGGTGAGAGATGATGATGCAGTCAGGTGAGATGATGATGGAGTCAGTTGAGATGATGATACAGTCAGGTGAGATGATGATACAGTCAGGTGAGAGATGACGATGCAGTCAGGTGAGATGATGATGCAGTCAGGTGAGATGATGATACAGTCAGGTGAGATGATGATACAGTCAGGTGAGAGATGATGATACAGTCAGGTGAGATGATGATGATACAGTCAGGTGAGATGATGATACAGTCAGGTGAGATGATGATGATACAGTCAGGTGAGAGATGATGATACAGTCAGGTGAGAGATGATGATGCAGTCAGGTGAGATGATGATGATACAGTCAGGTGAGATGATGATACAGTCAGGTGAGATGATGATGATACAGTCAGGTGAGAGATGATGATACAGTCAGGTGAGATAATGATGCAGTCAGGTGAGAGATGATGATGCAGTCAGGTGAGAGATGATGATGCAGTCAGGTGAGATGATGATGATATAGTCAGGTGAGATGATGATGATACAGTCAGGTGAGATGATGATGATGCAGTCAGGTGAGATGATGATGATACAGTCAGGTGAGATGATGATGATACAGTCAGGTGAGATGATGATGATACAGTCAGGTGAGATGATGATGATGCAGTCAGGTGAGATGATGATGATACAGTCAGGTGAGATGATGATGATGCAGTCAGGTGAGATGATGATGATGCAGTCAGGTGAGATGATGATGATACAGTCAGGTGAGATGATGATGATACAGTCAGGTGAGATGATGATGATGCAGTCAGGTGAGATGATGATACAGTCAGGTGAGAGATGATGATGCAGTCAGGTGAGATGATGATACAGTCAGGTGAGAGATGATGATGCAGTCAGGTGAGATGATGATACAGTCAGGTGAGAGATGATGATACAGTCAGGTGAGATGATGATGATATAGTCAGGTGAGATGATGATGATACAGTCAGGTGAGATGATGATGATGCAGTCAGGTGAGATGATGATGATACAGTCAGGTGAGATGATGATACAGTCAGGTGAGAGATGATGATACAGTCAGGTGAGATGATGATACAGTCAGGTGAGAGATGATGATGCAGTCAGGTGAGATGATGATGCAGTCAGGTGAGATAATGATGCAGTCAGGTGAGATGATGATGCAGTCAGGTGAGATGATGATGCAGTCAGGTGAGATGATGATACAGTCAGGTGAGATGATGATGCAGTCAGGTGAGATAATGATGCAGTCAGGTGAGATGATGATGCAGTCAGGTGAGATGATGATACAGTCAGGTGAGATGATGATGCAGTCAGGTGAGAGATGATGATGCAGTCAGGTGAGATGATGATGGAGTCAGTTGAGATGATGATACAGTCAGGTGAGATGATGATACAGTCAGGTGAGAGATGACGATGCAGTCAGGTGAGATGATGATGCAGTCAGGTGAGATGATGATGCAGTCAGGTGAGATGATGATGCAGTCAGGTGAGATGATGATGCAGTCAGGTGAGATGATGATACAGTCAGGTGAGATGATGATGCAGTCAGGTGAGATAATGATGCAGTCAGGTGAGATGATGATGATACAGTCAGGTGAGATGATGATACAGTCAGGTGAGATGATGATGATACAGTCAGGTGAGATGATGATACAGTCAGGTGAGAGATGATGATGCAGTCAGGTGAGATGATGATGCAGTCAGGTGAGATAATGATGCAGTCAGGTGAGATGATGATGCAGTCAGGTGAGATGATGATGCAGTCAGGTGAGATGATGATACAGTCAGGTGAGATGATGATGCAGTCAGGTGAGATAATGATGCAGTCAGGTGAGATGATGATGCAGTCAGGTGAGATGATGATACAGTCAGGTGAGATGATGATGCAGTCAGGTGAGAGATGATGATGCAGTCAGGTGAGATGATGATGGAGTCAGTTGAGATGATGATACAGTCAGGTGAGATGATGATACAGTCAGGTGAGAGATGACGATGCAGTCAGGTGAGATGATGATGCAGTCAGGTGAGATGATGATACAGTCAGGTGAGAGATGATGATACAGTCAGGTGAGATGATGATGATACAGTCAGGTGAGATGATGATACAGTCAGGTGAGATGATGATGATACAGTCAGGTGAGAGATGATGATACAGTCAGGTGAGATGATGATACAGTCAGGTGAGATAATGATGCAGTCAGGTGAGAGATGATGATGCAGTCAGGTGAGAGATGATGATGCAGTCAGGTGAGATAATGATGCAGTCAGGTGAGATGATGATACAGTCAGGTGAGAGATGATGATGCAGTCAGGTGAGAGATGATGATGCAGTCAGGTGAGATAATGATGCAGTCAGGTGAGATGATGATGCAGTCAGGTGAGATAATGATGCAGTCAGGTGAGATAATGATGCAGTCAGGTGAGATAATGATGCAGTCAGGTGAGATGATGATGCAGTCAGGTGAGATGATGATGATACAGTCAGGTGAGATGATGATACAGTCAGGTGAGAGATGATGATACAGTCAGGTGAGATGATGATGATACAGTCAGGTGAGATGATGATGCAGTCAGGTGAGATAATGATGCAGTCAGGTGAGATGATGATGATACAGTCAGGTGAGATGATGATACAGTCAGGTGAGAGATGATGCAGTCAGGTGAGATGATGATACAGTCAGGTGAGATAATGATGCAGTCAGGTGAGATAATGATGCAGTCAGGTGAGATGATGATGCAGTCAGGTGAGATGATGATGATACAGTCAGGTGAGATGATGATACAGTCAGGTGAGATGATGATGATACAGTCAGGTGAGATGATGATACAGTCAGGTGAGAGATGATGATACAGTCAGGTGAGATGATGATGATACAGTCAGGTGAGATGATGATGATACAGTCAGGTGAGATGATGATACAGTCAGGTGAGATGATGATGCAGTCAGGTGAGAGATGATGATGCAGTCAGGTGAGATGATGATGCAGTCAGGTGAGATAATGATGCAGTCAGGTGAGATAATGATGCAGTCAGGTGAGATGATGATGCAGTCAGGTGAGAGATGATGATACAGTCAGGTGAGATGATGATGATACAGTCAGGTGAGATGATGATACAGTCAGGTGAGAGATGATGATACAGTCAGGTGAGATGATGATGCAGTCAGGTGAGAGATGATGATACAGTCAGGTGAAATGATGATGCAGTCAGGTGAGAGATGATGATGCAGTCAGGTGAGATGATGATGCAGTCAGGTGAGAGATGATGATGCAGTCAGGTGAGATAATGATACAGTCAGGTGAGATGATGATGATACAGTCAGGTGAGAGATGATGATGCAGTCAGGTGAGATGATAATGCAGTCAGGTGAGATGATGATACAGTCAGGTGAGAGATGATGATGCAGTCAGGTGAGATGATAATGCAGTCAGGTGAGATGATGATACAGTCAGGTGAGAGATGATGATGCAGTCAGGTGAGAGATGACGCAGAGGGTCAATGACATCATCAGACCAAGCCAACAGTGTGTGTGTGTTTGTGCGAACAGCCAGGGGGCGGGACTAACCTTGATTGACATCTTGGTTGCCATGGTGAACCTTCAGCTGATCAGGTTTCTGTAGAGAATTAGACCTTTTCTTCTCTCTCTGTTTCCTCTCGTTCTCCTCTTTTCATCCCCTCTTTCTTCTCACTTCCTCCTCCCTCCCTCCTCTCCCCCCCTCCTCTCTCTCTCTCTCTCTCTCTCTCTCTCTCTCTGCTGGTTTCAGTCTTTGCATTATAATTCCTCTCTTTCAGTGCAGCGAGGACTCTGAGGTAGGCTCCAACTCTTCCTGTTTCCCTCACAGTGACGCTCAGAGACTCCGGTCAGAGACTCCGGTCAGAGACTCCGGTCAGAGACTCCGGTCAGAGACATCGTGTCCTCTCTGGGTCTTTTTAACCCAACAATGATTTCAGTAGAGACGCCGGAGCTACTTTACTCTGTTCTAGATCTTAATGTGTTTACTGTCGGTGTGACCTTTGACCTCCAACAAGGCTCATTCAAATATGGAGAGAAACAATAATCACACACGTCAACGACGAGAATCTAAGACATGAAATAACATAATCTATATACAGTTCTATAAACATATGAGATATCTATATGAGACACACTCCCTGGTAACCTCCAGTGTTTCCTCCTCCAGGTTCTGCTGCTGAACATCAGACACACCGTGACCTCTGACCCCTGAAGGAGCCATGAGTCATCATCAGAACTGGGTTGGTCCCGGAGACGCCGTCGGTCCGTCTGCAGTGAGTCTCAACAGACAGCAGGTCCCTGAACGCCCCATGTTCAGGGACTGACAAGACCACGGGGCGTTCAGGGACTAACATGAGCACAGGGCGTTCAGGGACTGACACGAACACGGGGCGTTCAGGGACTGGGGCGTTCAGGGAATGACACGAGCACGGTGCGTTCAGGGACTGACACGAGCACGGGGCGTTCAGGGACTGACACGAGCACGGGGCGTTCAGGGACTGACACGAGCACGGGGCGTTCAGGGACTGACACGAGCACGGGGCGATCAGGGACTGACATGACCACGGGGCGTTCAGGGACTGACATGAGCACGGGGCGTTCAGGGACTGACATGAGCACGGGGCGTTCAGGTACTGACATGACCACGGGGCGTTCAGGGACTGACATGTGCACGGGGCGTTCAGGGACTGACATGAGCACGTGGCGTTCAGGGACTGACATGAGCACGGGGCGTTCAGGGACTGACATGAGCACGGGGCGTTCAGGGACTGACATGAGCACGGGGCGTTCAGGGACTGACATGAGCACGGGGCGTTCAGGAACTGACATGAGCACGGGGCGTTCAGGGACTGGGGCGTTCAGGGACTGACATGCGCACGGGGCGTTCAGGGACTGACATGACCACGGGGCGTTCAGGGACTGACATGTGCACGGGGCGTTCAGGGACTGACATGAGCACGTGGCGTTCAGGGACTGACATGAGCACGGGGCGTTCAGGGACTGACATGAGCACGGGGCGTTCAGGGACTGACAAGAGCACGGGGCGTTCAGGGACTGACATGAACACGGGGCGTTCAGGAACTGACATGAGCACGGGGCGTTCAGGGACTGGGGCGTTCAGGGACTGACATGCGCACGGGGCGTTCAGAGACTGACATGAGCACGGGGCGTTCAGGGACTGACATGAGCACGGGGCGTTCAGGGACTGACATGTGCACGGGGCTTTCAGGGACTGACACGAACACGGGGCGTTCAGGGACTGGGGCGTTCAGGGAATGACACGAGCACGGTGCGTTCAGGGACTGACACGAGCACGGGGCGTTCAGGGACTGACACGAGCACGGGGCGTTCAGGGACTGACATGACCACGGGGCGATCAGGGACTGACATGACCACGGGGCGTTCAGGTACTGACATGACCACGGGGCGTTCAGGGACTGACATGTGCACGGGGCGTTCAGGGACTGACATGAGCACGTGGCGTTCAGGGACTGACATGAGCACGGGGCGTTCAGGGACTGACATGAGCACGGGGCGTTCAGGGACTGACATGAGCACGGGGCGTTCAGGGACTGACATGACCATGGGGCGTTCAGGGACTGACATGAGCACGGGGTGTTCAGGGACTGACATGAACATGGGGCGTTCAGGGACTGTATTATAGTGCAGTGAGATTCTTTATGTCCAAACATGATGTAGATCATCACTCCTCTCTCCTCCTCCAGACTCTGTCTCCTCCTCCTCTACATTGCCATAGTGATGATGAAGAAGAGGAGGACCTGAACAAGGCCTTCGATGTCCCGGGTTTTCAGCAGATCCTTTGTCCTACAGCTCGCAGCCCCCCGGAGAAACACAGAGTCTACGATGAGCAGGACTTTGAAGGTGAGACGCCAAAATGTACCTGGTTTCAGAGTTTCTAAAGGAGTTTCGGACAATCTGTGATCAGGTTCTGAAGGTTCTGGTGGTGGTTCCAGGGTGTTTCAAGAGGTTTTAAGGGTTTCGCAGGTCCTTGAGAAGGTTTACCATGTTTTTGTGAGGGTTTTCAGCATCTTCAGGATGTTCTAGAAGTTGAACCCTGCAGGGGTTGTTGAGGAGGATCCAGTCGTCCTTTAGGGACCTGCAGGGGTTGTTGAGGAGGATCCAGTCGTCCTTTAGGGACCTGCAGGGGTTGTTGAGGAGGATCCAGTCGTCCTTTAGGGACCTGCAGGGGTTGTTGAGGAGGATCCAGTCGTCCTTTAGGGACCTGCAGGGGTTGTTGAGGAGGATCCAGTCGTCCTTTAGGGACCTGCAGGGGTTGTTGAGGAGGATCCAGTCGTCCTTTAGGGACCTGCAGGGGTTGTTGAGGAGGATCCAGTCGTCCTTTAGGGACCTGCAGGGGTTGTTGAGGAGGATCCAGTCGTCCTTTAGGGACCTGCAGGGGTTGTTGAGGAGGATCCAGTCGTCCTTTAGGGACCTGCAGGGGTTGTTGAGGAGGATCCAGTCGTCCTTTAGGGACCTGCAGGGGTTGTTGAGGAGGATCCAGTCGTCCTTTAGGGACCTGCAGGGGTTGTTGAGGAGGATCCAGTCGTCCTTTAGGGACCTGCAGGGGTTGTTGAGGAGGATCCAGTCGTCCTTTAGGGACCTGCAGTAATTTCAGTCATTAATATTGTTTTCCTGCAGATCACCGTCACTTTTCTCTCCACGTCCATCAACCTCTGTCCAAACCGCCCGCTGACAGCAGGAGGAGGAGAACCAACGAGGGGAGGCGAGGCTCCGCCCCTAACACCGCAGCCACCATAGAGGAAGACCAGGAGGAAGAGGAGGGCGAGGAAGAGTCCTACATTCAGAAAGATGGAGAGGAGGGGCGAACGACCACGCCCACCAGGTGAGTCACACACCTGACAGGTTCAAATACGGGATTTATCTCTTTCTCTTTTCAATCCACTTAACGTGTAACTCCTCCCCTTCACAGTGACCCACCAACCATGGCGTCCAATCACAACAGTCTCCCACCTGGTTACATCATGACGAGCGTTGCCGTTGACGACGCTGACGAGGCTGAAACGCTGATGTCTGTCGACCTGGACGGCATCAAGAGTCAGTAAACCTCAAACTTTATATACAACTTCACATTTAATCTACATTTTACAGACCGTCCTGTGGAGGGTCAGGGTTTATTTACAACAATGACCTGGTAGCTGTACGTTATCCTGCTTATTACACGGCTACAGAGTCCCACATCAGAACTGTGTCCATAGCAACGGTCTGCTATACATAGCAACGGTCTGTCATACGTAGCAACGGTAGGTTATACGTAGCAACGGTCTGCTATACATAGCAACGGTCTGTCATACGTAGCAACGGTCTGTTATACGTAGCAACGGTCTGCTATACTTAGCAACGGTCTGTTATACATAGCAACGGTCTGTTATACGTAGCAACGGTCTGTTATACTTAGCAACGGTCTGTTATACTTAGCAACAGTCTGTTATACATAGCAACGGTCTGCTATACATAGCAAAGGTCTGTTATACATATCAACGGTCTGTTACACATAGCAACGGTCTGTTATACTTAGCAACGGTCCGCTATACATAGCAACGGTCCGTTATACATAGCAACGGTCTGTTATACATAGCAACGGTCTGTTATACGTAGCAACGGTCTGTTATACATAGCAACGGTCTGTTATACATAGCAAAGGTCTGTTATACGTAGCAACGGGTCTGCTATACTTAGCAACGGTCTGTTATACATAGCAACGGTCTGTTATACGTAGCAACGGTCTGTTATACATAGCAACGGTCTGTTATACGTAGCAACGGTCTGTTATACTTAGCAACGCGTCTGTTATACGTAGCAACGGTCTGCTATACACAGCAACGGTCTGCTATGGGGCATTCAGGGACTGACATGATCGCGGGGTGTTCAGGGGCCATCAGGTCAACATGATACCTGAAGGACTGAAGACGCCTCAGCTGTGTTTACTGATAATCAGCTGATGTTAGCATGCTAACATGTTAAGCTAAGGTGGTGAACATGGTAAACATCAGCTAATGTTAGCATGTTAGCATTGTCATGGTGAGTTTGGTGTCTCAGAGCCTCTCCCAGCATGCACTGGGGCACAGTCTCATTGTTTTGGAGACAAACTGAAGGAATGTTTCCAACATGAAAGAGCTTTCTGTCACTTCTTGATCTTCATCATGTGACCTGAACACGATGCTGCCGTCCTACACGCCGAGCCCACGGCCTCTATCTATTGTTACTGTGTGTAGTCCTGGTTCTGGTCCTGGTTCTGGTTCTGGTCCTGGTCTCTGTGCTGCTGATGATCCGGTTCTTCTTCTTATGGAATCTTTGTAGTGTGAGAGACTGAAGGTCTGAGTGAGTACTCACCTGTCTCTTTATGGACCTGTCTCTTTATGGACCTGTCTCTTTATGTATCTGTCTCTTTATGGACCTGTCTCTTTATGTATCTGTCTCTTTATGTATCTGTCTCTTTATGTATCTGTCTCTTTATGTATCTGTCTCTTTATGGACCTGTCTCTTTATGTATCTGTCTCTTTATGTATCTGTCTCTTTATGTATCTGTCTCTTTATGTATCTGTCTCTTTATGGACCTGTCTCTTTATGTATCTGTCTCTTTATGTATCCGTCTCTTTATGTATCTGTCTCTTTATGTATCTGTCTCTTTATGGACCTGTCTCTTTATGTATCTGTCTCTTTATGTATCCGTCTCTTTATGTATCTGTCTCTTTATGTATCTGTCTCTTTATGGACCTGTCTCTTTATGTATCTGTCTCTTTATGTATCTGTCTCTTTATGTATCTGTCTCTTTATGTATCCGTCTCTTTATGTATCCGTCTCTTTATGTATCTGTCTCTTTATGGACCTGTCTCTCTATGTATCTGTCTCTTTATGGACCTGTCTCTTTATGTATCTGTCTCTTTATGTATCCGTCTCTTTATGTATCTGTCTCTTTATGTATCTGTCTCTTTATGGACCTGTCTCTTTATGTATCTGTCTCTTTATGTATCCGTCTCTTTATGTATCCGTCTCTTTATGTATCTGTCTCTTTATGTATCCGTCTCTTTATGTATCCGTCTCTTTATGTATCTGTCTCTTTATGGACCTGTCTCTTTATGTATCTGTCTCTTTATGGACCTGTCTCTTTATGTATCTGTCTCTTTATGGACCTGTCTCTTTATGTATCTGTCTCTTTATGTATCCGTCTCTTTATGTATCTGTCTCTTTATGTATCCGTCTCTTTATGTATCTGTCTCTTTATGTATCTGTCTCTTTATGTATCTGTCTCTTTATGGACCTGTCTCTTTATGTATCTGTCTCTTTATGTATCCGTCTCTTTATGTATCTGTCTCTTTATGTATCTGTCTCTTTATGGACCTGTCTCTTTATGTATCTGTCTCTTTATGGACCTGTCTCTTTATGTATCTGTCTCTTTATGTATCTGTCTCTTTATGTATCTGTCTCTTAATGTATCTGTCTCTTTATGTATCCGTCTCTTTATGTATCTGTCTCTTTATGTATCTGTCTCTTTATGTATCCGTCTCTTTAT
This sequence comes from Sebastes fasciatus, assembly GCF_043250625.1. Lineage (NCBI taxonomy): Eukaryota > Metazoa > Chordata > Actinopteri > Perciformes > Sebastidae > Sebastes > Sebastes fasciatus. The sequence continues at coordinate 746,985 of NC_133805.1, forward strand.
GTATCTGTCTCTTTATGTATCTGTCTCTTTATGTATCTGTCTCTTTATGGACCTGTCTCTTTATGTATCTGTCTCTTTATGTATCTGTCTCTTTATGTATCCGTCTCTTAATGTATCTGTCTCTTTATGTATCCGTCTCTTTATGTATCTGTCTCTTTATGTATCTGTCTCTTTATGTATCCGTCTCTTTATGTATCTGTCTCTTTATGTATCTGTCTCTTTATGTATCTGTCTCTTTATGTATCCGTCTCTTTATGTATCTGTCTCTTTATGTATCTGTCTCTTTATGTATCTGTCTCTTTATGTATCCGTCTCTTTATGTATCTGTCTCTTTATGTATCTGTCTCTTTATGTATCCGTCTCTTTATGGACCTGTCTCTTTATGTATCTGTCTCTTTATGTATCTGTCTCTTTATGTATCTGTCTCTTTATGTATCTGTCTCTTTATGTATCCGTCTCTTTATGTATCTGTCTCTTTATGTATCTGTCTCTTTATGTATCTGTCTCTTTATGTATCTGTCTCTTTATGTATCCGTCTCTTTATGTATCTGTCTCTTTATGTATCCGTCTCTTTATGTATCTGTCTCTTTATGGACCTGTCTCTTTATGTATCTGTCTCTTTATGGACCTGTCTCTTTATGTATCTGTCTCTTTATGTATCTGTCTCTTTATGTATCTGTCTCTTTATGTATCTGTCTCTTTATGTATCCGTCTCTTTATGTATCTGTCTCTTTATGGACCTGTCTCTTTATGTATCTGTCTCTTTATGGACCTGTCTCTTTATGTATCCGTCTCTTTATGTATCTGTCTCTTTATGTATCTGTCTCTTTATGTATCTGTCTCTTTATGTATCTGTCTCTTTATGTATCCGTCTCTTTATGTATCTGTCTCTTTATGGACCTGTCTCTTTATGTATCCGTCTCTTTATGTATCCGTCTCTTTATGTATCTGTCTCTTTATGTATCTGTCTCTTTATGTATCTGTCTCTTTATGGACCTGTCTCTTTATGTATCTGTCTCTTTATGTATCCGTCTCTTTATGTATCTGTCTCTTTATGTATCTGTCTCTTTATGGACCTGTCTCTTTATGTATCTGTCTCTTTATGGACCTGTCTCTTTATGTATCTGTCTCTTTATGTATCTGTCTCTTTATGTATCTGTCTCTTTATGTATCTGTCTCTTTATGTATCTGTCTCTTTATGTATCCGTCTCTTTATGTATCTGTCTCTTTATGTATCTGTCTCTTTATGTATCCGTCTCTTTATGTATCTGTCTCTTTATGTATCTGTCTCTTTATGTATCTGTCTCTTTATGTATCTGTCTCTTTATGTATCCGTCTCTTTATGTATCTGTCTCTTTATGTATCCGTCTCTTTATGTATCTGTCTCTTTATGGACCTGTCTCTTTATGTATCTGTCTCTTTATGGACCTGTCTCTTTATGTATCTGTCTCTTTATGTATCTGTCTCTTTATGTATCTGTCTCTTTATGTATCCGTCTCTTTATGTATCTGTCTCTTTATGGACCTGTCTCTTTATGTATCTGTCTCTTTATGGACCTGTCTCTTTATGGACCTGTCTCTTTATGGACCTGTCTCTTTATGTATCTGTCTCTTTATGTATCTGTCTCTTTATGTATCTGTCTCTTTATGTATCTGTCTCTTTATGGACCTGTCTCTTTATGTATCTGTCTCTTTATGGACCTGTCTCTTTATGTATCTGTCTCTTTATGTATCTGTCTCTTTATGTATCTGTCTCTTTATGTATCCGTCTCTTTATGTATCTGTCTCTTTATGTATCTGTCTCTTTATGTATCCGTCTCTTTATGTATCTGTCTCTTTATGTATCTGTCTCTTTATGTATCTGTCTCTTTATGTATCTGTCTCTTTATGTATCCGTCTCTTTATGTATCTGTCTCTTTATGTATCTGTCTCTTTATGGACCTGTCTCTTTATGTATCTGTCTCTTTATGGACCTGTCTCTTTATGTATCTGTCTCTTTATGTATCTGTCTCTTTATGTATCTGTCTCTTTATGTATCCGTCTCTTTATGTATCCGTCTCTTTATGTATCTGTCTCTTTATGTATCTGTCTCTTTATGTATCTGTCTCTTTATGTATCTGTCTCTTTATGTATCTGTCTCTTTATGTATCTGTCTCTTTATGGACCTGTCTCTTTATGTATCTGTCTCTTTATGTATCTGTCTCTTTATGTATCTGTCTCTTTATGTATCTGTCTCTTTATGTATCTGTCTCTTTATGTATCTGTCTCTTTATGTATCTGTCTCTTTATGTATCTGTCTCTTTATGTATCTGTCTCTTTATGTATCTGTCTCTTTATGGACCTGTCTCTTTATGTATCTGTCTCTTTATGTATCTGTCTCTTTATGTATCTGTCTCTTTATGTATCTGTCTCTTTATGTATCTGTCTCTTTATGTATCTGTCTCTTTATGGACCTGTCTCTTTATGTATCTGTCTCTTTATGTATCTGTCTCTTTATGGACCTGTCTCTTTATGGACCTGTCTCTTTATGTATGGTATGTAGGTAGAGATGACAGGTGACAGGTAGAGGTGACAGGTGACAGGTGACAGGTGACAGGTGACAGGTGACAGGTGACAGTTGACAGGTAAAGGGCGCTGGTCAGCTGACTCTCACCGCTGGATTGTGATTGGCTGTTTGTGTTTTCAGGAAAAAAGAAATGATGTGAATTTGTCCCGTTACAGAGAAAAACTAACTTTCACAGAAACATGAAACTGGCCTGCTGATTACTGCAGTGTGTGTGTGTGTGTGTGTGTGTGTGTGCGTGCGTGCGTGCGTGCGTGCGTGCGTGCGTGCGTGCTAGATGTGTGTGAGCTGATTGGATGATTCTCGTCTTACTGACTCTTCACTGAAGTTCAGTCAAGCCTGAAACTCTGTTAGACGGCAGAAAGTTCTCATGAGAACACAGAGAGAGTCCGGCTCTGACCTCTGACCTCTGACCTCTGACCCCCATCCCACACTCATGCCCCCCCCCCTCAGGTCACCGATTGGACGACGTTCCGGCAGTGCGGCGCCACTTGGTGCGGCGGAGCTCCAGAGGGCCGATCGTCCACGCCACCAAAGATCCGATCGGTGTCCGAACGCCGTCCCACCTCCACCACCCGGACCACCCGGACCACCCGGACCACCCGGACCACCCGGACCACCCCGACCACACGCCTCATGAGGTCAGCTGCTCTCAGATCAGATCAACTTCAGTTTAAAGTGTTTTCATCTCGTACTGGTGGTCTGACGTTGGGACTGAACCAGCCTTACTGGGAGCTTTAGTGGGAGCTGCTCAGTGGTCCAGAGGACACGACTGAAAACAGCAGATCAACATGTTGGAGACACTCAGAGGTTAAACGGATGTTTGACAGAGGACATTTAGAGGTTTATTTGATTTAATGAAGTGGTTCTCACGCTGGACTGGATATTGTAAAAGGCTGAGAGGTGACTGAGGTTCAGGTGAACAGGTGTGAACAGGTGTGAACAGCAGCAGACGACAACAATAACAAGAGAAATGTCCAAAATGAGGCTGACAGGACGGACGAAAGACGAGCCGGGAGTCTGAGCAGGTTAATCCTGGAGGTATTGTGAACGGTGACAAACTGGACTTAATCAGGGAAAAAGAGAGACTCACAGGTAGAGACAGACAGGTAGAGACTCACAGGTAGAGACACACAGGTAGAGTCAGACAGGTAGAGACACACAGGTAGAGACAGACAGGTAGAGACACACAGGTAGAGACAGACAGGTAGAGACACACAGGTAGAGACAGACAGGTAGAGACACACAGGTAGAGACAGACAGGTAGAGACAGACAGGTAGAGACAGACAGGTAGAGACAGACAGGTAGAGACACACAGGTGGAGTCAGACAGGTAGAGACAGACAGGTAGAGACAGACAGGTAGAGTCAGACAGGTAGAGTCAGACAGGTAGAGACAGACAGGTAGAGTCAGACAGGTAGAGACAGACAGGTATAGACAGACAGGTAGAGACAGACAGACAGCTAGAGACTGTCAGGTAGAGTCAGACAAGTAGAGACAGACAGGTAGAGACAGACAGGTAGAGTCAGACAGGTAGAGTCAGACAGGTAGAGACAGACAGGTAGAGTCAGACAGGTAGAGTCAGACAGGTAGAGACAGACAGGTAGAGTCAGACAGGTAGAGACAGACAGGTAGAGTCAGACAGGTAGAGACAGACAGACAGGTAGAGACAGACAGACAGGTAGAGACTGTCAGGTAGAGTCAGACAGGTAGAGTCAGACAGGTAGAGACAGACAGGTAGAGACAGTCAGGTAGAGTTAGACAGGTAGAGACAGACAGGTAGAGACAGGCAGACAGGTAGAGTCAGACAGGTAGAGACAGACAGGTAGAGACAGACAGGTAGAGTTAGACAGGTAGAGTCAGACAGGTAGAGACAGACAGGTAGAGTCAGACAGGTAGAGACAGACAGGTAGAGACTGACAGGTAGAGACAGACAGACAGGTAGAGACTGTCAGGTAGAGCTAGACAGACAGGTAGAGTCAGACAGGTAGAGACAGACAGGTAGAGTCAGACAGGTAGAGACAGACAGGTAGAGACAGACAGGTAGAGTCAGACAGGTAGAGTCAGACAGGTAGAGACAGACAGACAGGTAGAGACAGACAGGTAGAGTCAGACAGGTAGAGACAGACAGACAGGTAGAGACAGACAGGTAGAGTCAGACAGGTAGAGAAAGACAGACAGGTAGAGTCAGACAGGTAGAGTCAGACAGGTAGAGACAGACAGACAGGTAGAGTCAGACAGGTAGAGTCAGACAGGTAGAGACAGACAGACAGGTAGAGACAGACAGGTAGAGTCAGACAGGTAGAGTCAGACAGGTAGAGACAGACAGGTAGAGTCAGACATGTAGAGACAGACAGGTAGAGACAGACAGGTAGAGTCAGACAGGTAGAGACAGACAGACAGGTAGAGACAGACAGGTAGAGTCAGACAGGTAGAGTCAGACAGGTAGAGACAGACAGGTAGAGTCAGACAGGTAGAGTCAGACAGGTAGAGACAGACAGGTAGAGTCAGACAGGTAGAGACAGACAGGTAGAGTCAGACAGGTAGAGTCAGACAGGTAGAGACAGACAGGTATAGACAGACAGGTAGAGACAGACAGACAGCTAGAGACTGTCAGGTAGAGTCAGACAGGTAGAGTCAGACAGGTAGAGTCAGACAGGTAGAGGGAGGTAACCTCTGAGGTCTCTCTCTCTCTCCGTCAGTGTGTTCTGGTCTTCAGAATGGTCGGTTTGGACGCGAGGAGTCGACAGAGTAAGGTACCAGCTGATTTATCCTGGTTTAGTCTGGGTTATCTCTCCATAGTCTGGTTTAGTCTGGGTTATCTCTCCGTAGTCTGGTTTAGTCTGGGTTATCTCTCCGTAGTCTGGTTTAGTCTGGGTTATCTCTCCATAGTCTGGTTTAGTCTGGGTTATCTCTCCGTAGTCTGGTTTAGTCTGGGTTATCTCTCCGTAGTCTGGTTTAGTCTGGGTTATCTCTCCATTATCTGGTTTAGTCTGGGTTATCTCTCCATAGTCTGGTTTAGTCTGGGTTATCTCTCCGTAGTCTGGTTTAGTCTGGGTTATCTCTCCGTAGTCTGGTTTAGTCTGGGTTATCTCTCCGTAGTCTGGTTTAGTCTGGGTTATCTCTCCATAGTCTGGTTTAGTCTGGGTTATCTCTCCGTAGTCTGGTTTAGTCTGGGTTATCTCTCCATAGTCTGGTTTAGTCTGGGTTATCTCTCCGTAGTCTGGTTTAGTCTGGGTTATCTCTCCATTGTCTGGTTTAGTCTGGGTTATCTCTCCGTAGTCTGGTTTAGTCTGGGTCATCTCTCCGTAGTCTGGTTTAGTCTGGGTTATCTCTCCGTAGTCTGGTTTAGTCTGGGTTATCTCTCCATTGTCTGGTTTAGACTGAGTTATCTCTCCGTAGTCTGGTTTAGTCTGGGTTATCTCTCCGTAGTCTGGTTTAGTCTGGGTTATCTCTCCGTAGTCTGGTTTAGTCTGGGTTATCTCTCCGTAGTCTGGTTTAGTCTGGGTTATCTCTCCGTAGTCTGGTTTAGTCTGGGTTATCTCTCCATTGTCTGGTTTAGTCTGGGTTACCTTTCCATTGTCTGTTTTAGTCTGTGTTATCTCTCCATTGTCTGGTTTAGACTGGGTTATCTCTCCATTGTCTGGTTTAGTCTGGGTTATCTCTCCGTAGTCTGGTTTAGACTGGGTTATCTCTCCGTAGTCTGGTTTAGTCTGGGTTATCTCTCCGTAGTCTGGTTTAATCTGGGTTATCTCTCCGTAGTCTGGTTTAGTCTGGGTTACCTTTCCATTGTCTGGTTTAGTCTGGGTTATCTCTCCATTGTCTGGTTTAGACTGGGTTATCTCTCCATTGTCTGGTTTAGTCTGGGTTATCTCTCCGTAGTCTGGTTTAGACTGGGTTATCTCTCCGTAGTCTGGTTTAGTCTGGGTTATCTCTCCGTAGTCTGGTTTAGTCTGGGTTACCTTTCCATTGTCTGGTTTAGACTGGGTTATCTCTCCGTAGTCTGGTTTAGTCTGGGTTACCTTTCCATTGTCTGGTTTAGTCTGGGTTATCTCTCTGTAGTCTGGTTTAGTCTGGGTTACCTTTCCGTAGTCTGGTTTAGTCTGGGTTATCTCTCCGTAGTCTGGTTTAGTCTGGGTTATCTCTCCGTAGTCTGGTTTAGTCTGGGTTACCTTTCCATTGTCTGGTTTAGTCTGGGTTATCTCTCCATTGTCTGGTTTAGACTGGGTTATCTCTCCATTGTCTGGTTTAGTCTGGGTTATCTCTCCGTAGTCTGGTTTAGTCTGGGTTATCTCTCTGTAGTCTGGTTTAGTCTGGGTTATCTCTCCGTAGTCTGGTTTAGTCTGGGTTACCTTTCCATTGTCTGGTTTAGTCTGGGTTATCTCTCCATTGTCTGGTTTAGACTGGGTTATCTCTCCATTGTCTGGTTTAGTCTGGGTTATCTCTCCGTAGTCTGGTTTAGTCTGGGTTATCTCTCCATTGTCTGGTTTAGTCTGGGTTATCTCTCCATTGTCTGGTTTAGTCTGGGTTACCTTTCCGTAGTCTGGTTTAGTCTGGGTTATCTCTCCGTAGTCTGGTTTAGTCTGGGTTATCTCTCCATTGTCTGGTTTAGTCTGGGTTATCTCTCCATTGTCTGGTTTAGTCTGGGTTACCTTTCCGTAGTCTGGTTTAGTCTGGGTTATCTCTCCGTAGTCTGGTTTAGTCTGGGTTATCTTTCCATTATCTGGTTTAGGGTAGGTGGATTGGTGGTTTGGTTGGTTGGTTAGTGAGTTGGTGGGTCGGTGGATTAGTGGGTTGGTGGTTTGGTGGGTGGGTTGGTTGGTGGGTTGGTGGTTTGGTGGGTCAGTGGGTTGGTTGGTTGGTTGGTTGGTTGGTGGGTCAGTGGGTTGGTTGGTTGGTTGGTTGGTTGGTTGGTTGGTTGGTTGGTTCGTGGGTTGGTGGTTTGGTGGGTCCTTGGGTTGGTTGGTTGGGAGTGGGTTGGTGGGTTGGTGATT
>NC_133805.1:759540-774540 GCF_043250625.1 Sebastes fasciatus
AACTAATAATAATAATAACTAATAATAATAATAATATAATAATAATAATAATAATAACTAATAATAATAATAACTACTAATAATAATAATAATAATAATAATAACTAATAAGAGGTTTAACATGGACATAAATAGAGCCAGCAAACGGAGCATAGCAGTAGCTAGAGGCCATATAGGCCTGGTTGAGGAGCTGGTTTAAGAAGTCTCTTGAAGCTGTCTAGAGATGGAGCGCTGCAGAGCTCTATGGGGGGGTGGGGAGGATGGAGAGCTGACCCGGGCCTGAGGATCTCAGGTTCTGGGACTGTGTGTATGGCTGGAGGACGTCCGATAGGTACTGAGGAGAGCCGGGGCATGGAGGGATTTGTAGGTGAGGAGGAGGATTTTGTAGGCGATGGTGGACTTGACCGGGAGCCAGTGGAGGTAGATGAGGGTGGGGGGGTGATGTGCTGCCGGGGCTTGGTGCGGGTCAGAACCCTGGCAGCTGAGTTCTGACCCTACTGGAACCTGGCCGGTCCAGGTCTTTGCTGGGAACCCCGGACAGAAGTCCATTGCAGTAGTCCAGACGGAGGTGAGGAAGGCGTGGATGAGGGATTCCAGACGGAGAGTCAGAGAGAGACGGCGGGAGACGAGGGATGTTCTTTTGTGTCTTTAAGGACTTTGAGGTTCTTGCTGAGTTTCAGGGCTGAATTAAAGACTCATTTAAGGTGTTTTTAAGGGATAGTTGTTTCACAGTGATGTCACACAGTGAAATGATGTCGTGTCCACACAACAACAACCAGACGGACGATGTCTCCGGAGCTAACGCTAACGCTAACACTAACAGGACCCCTAATGTACTGTGTTCAGAAAGAAGCCCCGCCCACCAGCCACCCCCGATCCAGACATGAGGCCAAGCTGATGGAGAAGATCCCCGAGAGGGCCGAGGCCACCGTCGTCCTCGTGGGTACGCATCAAACACACACATCACACACACACACGCACACACACACACACACACGCACACACACACACACACACACACACACACACACACACACACACACACACACATCATCACCTTCATTCACATAGACATATAGACATACACATATATATCTATATGTATATAGATCTATCTATATACATATAGATAGAGATATAGACATACAGTATGTATATCTATATATACTGTATGTCTGTGGGTCTGACAGCATGAGGTGTGGTGGGTTTAATGCGTCCCTCTGCTGTGTCTGCAGGCAGCGTGGGCTTCCTGGAGCAGCCCTCCATGGCGTTCGTGCGGCTGCAGGAGGCGGTCCTGCTGGAGTCCGTCCTGGAGGTTCCTGTCCCCGTAAGGTTCCTCTTCCTCCTGCTGGGCCCGCCTACCGCCAACATGGACTACCACCAGATCGGACGCTCCATCTCCACGCTCATGTCAGACAAGGTGAGTCCCTGCTGTATTAATACGCTCGCTGTTTTGGATGTGACCACCGGATGGCGCCAAATAATCAATCACTGTAGAGAGCTCCAGGGATGAGGTATCTCTGTAGTCCAACAGGAAGTGATCATCTTCCTGGTTCCCTCCACTAACAGGAAGTGATCATCTCTCTGGTTCCCTCCACTAACAGGAAGTGATCATCTTCCTGGTTCCCTCCACTAACAGGAAGTGATCATCTCTCTGGTTCCCTCCACTAACAGGAAGTGATCATCTCTCTGGTTCCTCCACTAACAGGAAGTGATCATCTCTCTGGTTCCCTCCACTAACAGGAAGTGATCATCTCCCTGGTTCCCTTCACTAACAGGAAGTGATCATCTCTCTGGTTCCTCCACTAACAGGAAGTGATCATCTCTCTGGTTCCCTTCACTAACAGGAAGTGATCATCTCTCTGGTTCCCTCCACTAACAGGAAGTGATCATCTCTCTGGTTCCCTCCACTAACAGGAAGTGATCATCTCTCTGGTTCCCTCCACTAACAGGAAGTGATCATCTCTCTGGTTCCCTCCACTAACAAGTGGGATATTTACTGACGTATTTTATTTGGTAGAACAAAACTTTAAAATCTCACTAAAAACCCATTGACTTCCTGACGAGGAAACAGGAAGTGACATCATGCTGACTCATTCCTGAAGCTGCCTAACCGCCTTGAACCTACGTAATGTGGTCAAATGAACTCTGCCTCTGTCGGCTCCCTCAGCACTTCCACGAGGCGGCGTACCAGGCCGACGACCGCCAGGACCTGCTGACGGCCATCAACCGGTTTTTGGACTGCAGCGTCGTCCTCCCTCCCTCCGACGTCGGCGGTGACGAGCTGCTCCGCTCGGTCACTCGCTTCCAGCGAGAAATGCTCCGAAAGAGGGAGGAGAAGCAGAGCGGGAAGCTGCAGGAGAAGCAGAGCAGCATTCAGCCGGATGAAGGTTGGTCCTCAGGGTCCGGTCCTAACAGGGCTGTTTGATTGGTCTGTAACGTTGTGATGTCACGTGTAACGTCGTGATGTCACGTGTGACGTCGTGATGCCACGTGTGACGTCGTGATGTCAGGTGTGACGTCGTGATGTCAGGTGTGACGTCGTGATGTCACGTGTGACGTCGTGATGTCACGTGTGACGTCGTGATGTCAGGTGTGACGTCGTGATGTCAGGTGTGACGTCGTGATGTCACGTGTGACGTCGTGATGTCACGTGTGACGTCGTGATGCCACGTGTGACGTCGTGATGTCAGGTGTGACGTCGTGATGTCACGTGTGACGTCGTGATGCCATGTGTGATGTCACGTGTATCGTTATGATGTCACGTGTGACGACGTGATGTCATGTGTAACGTTGTGATGTCAGACAGTAACAAAGCTCCGTTCTTATCTCCAGACTCCCTCGTTCCCTCTAAACGCGGTGACGAGCCTCTGAGGCGCTCAGGCCGTCTTTTCGGCGGTCTGATCAAAGACGTGCGTCGGCGTTACCCTCAGTACCTCAGTGACATCCGAGATGCTCTGAACCCTCAGTGCATGGCTGCCATCGTCTTCATCTACTTCGCCGCGCTGTCGCCTGCCATCACCTTCGGAGGACTTCTGGGTGAGTGGACCTCTGAGGCTGAACCAGCTGATGGGTGCCTGGACTCTCAAAGGCTCTTCTAAATCCAGATGTTTAACCGTGAATGTTTTACGCTCTGTCTTCCTGGGACGCAGGTGAGAAAACGGAGGGTCTGATTGGTGTGTCGGAGCTAATCGTTGCCACGGCGATGCAGGGCATCGTGTTCAGTGTGCTGGGTGCTCAGCCTCTGCTGGTGATCGGCTTCTCTGGACCACTGCTGGTGTTTGAGGAGGCCTTCTACACTGTAAGACCACCTGACAGCCTCCACACCTGTATCAAGATATTACCTGTTAACAGCTACACGTCTGTCTAGAGACGGTGTCCCTGGTCCCTGGTCCTCTGTTAACAGCTACACGTCTGTCTAGAGACGGTGTCCCTGGTCCCTGGTCCTCTGGAGGGTCTACAGAACACACTTCATGTGAAACATCTGTGGTGTGGATCAGGGTTCTGTCCTGGGTCCTCTTTTGTTTGCCTTGTATAGACCCTTTTAGTGCTGACGTCATGATGACCGCTGGTCGGACGCAAGGCTACTCAGCTAGCTTAGCTCACTAATTCTACCATGCTACAAGAAATGAGTCCACAGAGGACAGCGCCGGGTCACGGTCCCTTTGCCTCACTCCTCGCCGCTAGGAGACGACTTCACCAGGAGGAGAGCAGGTGTTAGCTAAGGTTGAGGGTTTGATTCCTGTTTGTGAGGAGCGTTGTGTCTCCTGTTGAGATGGAGGTCTGAACTGGAACTCCTCCTTCAGCCGGGATCACCAGGTGGTCCAGTGTCTCGTGAGGGGCGGCTGTAGTTCAGGGGGTAGAGCGGGTTGTCCTTTAACTACAAGGTTGGCGGTCTGATTCCCGGTTCCTCCTGAAGTGTCCTTGAGCGAGATACTGAACCCTGAGTTGCTCCAGAGCCCAGCGGTCCTGATGCTGAGGTCAAAGTTCATCCTATACTGTGCCTGTATGTTTATGATGAATGACGTGTTAACGGCGTCCTGAAACCTTCCCGCTTTGTTTCTGTGTAGTTCTGTAAAGACAACGGGATCGAGTATCTGACGGGTCGGGTCTGGATCGGGTTCTGGCTGGTGCTCATCGTCCTCCTCACCGTGGCCTTCGAGGGAAGCATCCTGGTTCGCTTCGTCTCCCGTTTCACTCAGGAGATCTTCTCCTTCCTCATCTCCCTCATCTTCATCTACGAGACCTTCGCCAAACTGGTCAAGGTGAGGTCAGAGGTCACAGGTCACAGGTCAACAACGAGCCTGGAGCCTTATGAAAGAGACGTCTTCAGTAGAAGTCTTCAGATAGTTTACAAACTGATTCACTGAGGAGAAGACGTCATTTCATCTTAAAGGTCACCTATTATGCAAAATGCACTTTTCCATGTCTTTAAACATCAATATCTGTCCCCAGTGTGTCTACAGGCCACCATAGTATCATAAAAGACCATCCTCTCTCTTTTTCTCCTCCTCCGTTTGTCTGGAAATGGGTGTTGAAAATCACTTCTCTTTTTTTCCTTCTCTTCTGACGTCATTAGAGAAATGCCAGCCATATAAGGGTTTCCTGGTCGAACCAGAGCAGAACCTTCAGTAGCTGACCCCGCCCCACAGCGTCACTGTCTCTCCTCCTCAACCGAACTTGAGCAAAGTAGCTCCTGTTAGTCTCCAAGAACCAGCAGAACCGTCTTCATGTACTCCCATCATCTAAATATAACATGTTCCTTCACAAAGGCTTTATGTAATTACACTGTTTAAACAGCTGATATTTATATATTATATATATTTGATGTCATGCATGTAGAAGAATACAGGTAGTAAATAGTGACTGTAAGCAACACAACACATTTCTGTTTCACAGTCAAACTTTATTTGAGTAGACAGATGACAATATTAATTATTCACAGCATGTTTAATCATCCCACCTGTTAGTTAGTTATGTTGACATGGTAGAGGAGAAAGTCTTCAGCTCCGGTAAACTAAGCTCCGGTAAACTAAGCTCCGGTGGTCTGTAGTCATGGTAACACAGAGACAGCTCCTACAGTAACTAATATACCATTACTCTGATCTTCCATACGTTTATCAGGTGTCTTTTAGCAGAAATAATGAACTGACTACTGTTTCACATCTTCTATTTTCCACCCTGATGGTCGCTGTGTTTACACACCGTGTCATAGCGGTAGCATGTAGCTAACCCGTTTGCATGTAGCTACATGCTAACGGGTTAGCTCTGTATCTCCCATCTGTTCTCAGCTATCTGCTCTTAGCTGTCTGCTCTCAGCTGTCTGCTCTCAGCTGTCTGCTCTCAGCTGTCTGCTCTCCTCTGTCTGCTCTCAGCTATCTGCTCTCAGCTATCTGCTCTCAGCTATCTGCTCTCCTCTGTCTGCTCTCAGCTATCTGCTCTCAGCTGTCTGCTCTCAGCTATCTGCTCTCCTCTGTCTGCTCTCAGCTATCTGCTCTCAGCTATCTGCTCTCAGCTATCTGCTCTCAGCTGTCTGCTCTCAGCTATCTGCTCTCAGCTATCTGCTCTCAGCTATCTGCTCTCAGCTGTCTGCTCTCCTCTGTCTGCTCTCAGCTGTCTGCTCTCAGCTGTCTGCTCTCAGCTATCTGCTCTCAGCTGTCTGCTCTCAGCTATCTGCTCTCAGCTATCTGCTCTCAGCTATCTGCTCTCAGCTGTCTGCTCTCAGCTATCTGCTCTCAGCTATCTGCTCTCAGCTATCTGCTCTCAGCTATCTGCTCTCAGCTGTCTGCTCTCCTCTGTCTGCTCTCAGCTATCTGCTCTCAGCTATCTGCTCTCCTCTGTCTGCTCTCAGCTATCTGCTCTCAGCTATCTGCTCTCAGCTATCTGCTCTCAGCTGTCTGCTCTCAGCTATCTGCTCTCAGCTATCTGCTCTCAGCTATCTGCTCTCAGCTGTCTGCTCTCAGCTGTCTGCTCTCAGCTATCTGCTCTCCTCTGTCTGCTCTCAGCTGTCTGCTCTCAGCTGTCTGCTCTCAGCTGTCTGCTCTCAGCTATCTGCTCTCCTCTGTCTGCTCACAGCTGTCTGCTCTCAGCTGTCTGCTCTCAGCTGTCTGCTCTCAGCTGTCTGCTCTCCTCTGTCTGCTCTCAGCTATCTGCTCTCCTCTGTCTGCTCTCAGCTATCTGCTCTCAGCTATCTGCTCTCCTCTGTCTGCTCTCCTTGTCTGCTCTCAGCTGTCTGCTCTCAGCTGTCTGCTCTCAGCTGTCTGCTCTCAGCTATCTGCTCTCAGCTATCTGCTCTCAGCTATCTGCTCTCAGCTGTCTGCTCTCAGCTATCTGCTCTCAGCTATCTGCTCTCCTCTGTCTGCTCTCAGCTATCTGCTCTCCTCTGTCTGCTCTCAGCTGTCTGCTCTCAGCTATCTGCTCTCAGCTATCTGCTCTCAGCTATCTGCTCTCAGCTATCTGCTCTCAGCTATCTGCTCTCAGCTGTCTGCTCTCAGCTGTCTGCTCTCAGCTGTCTGCTCTCAGCTGTCTGCTCTCAGCTATCTGCTCTCAGCTATCTGCTCTCCTCTGTCTGCTCTCAGCTGTCTGCTCTCAGCTATCTGCTCTCAGCTATCTGCTCTCAGCTATCTGCTCTCAGCTATCTGCTCTCAGCTGTCTGCTCTCAGCTATCTGCTCTCAGCTATCTGCTCTCCTCTGTCTGCTCTCAGCTATCTGCTCTCCTCTGTCTGCTCTCAGCTATCTGCTCTCCTCTGTCTGCTCTCAGCTATCTGCTCTCAGCTGTCTGCTCTCAGCTGTCTGCTCTCAGCTATCTGCTCTCAGCTGTCTGCTCTCAGCTATCTGCTCTCAGCTATCTGCTCTCCTCTGTCTGCTCTCAGCTATCTGCTCTCCTCTGTCTGCTCTCAGCTATCTGCTCTCAGCTGTCTGCTCTCCTCTGTCTGCTCTCCTCTGTCTGCTCTCAGCTGTCTGCTCTCAGCTGTCTGCTCTCAGCTGTCTGCTCTCCTCTGTCTGCTCTCCTCTGTCTGCTCTCAGCTGTCTGCTCTCAGCTGTCTGCTCTCAGCTGTCTGCTCTCAGCTATCTGCTCTCAGCTATCTGCTCTCCTCTGTCTGCTCTCCTCTGTCTGCTCTCAGCTGTCTGCTCTCAGCTGTCTGCTCTCAGCTGTCTGCTCTCAGCTATCTGCTCTCAGCTATCTGCTCTCCTCTGTCTGCTCTCAGCTGTCTGCTCTCAGCTGTCTGCTCTCTGTCTGCTCTCAGCTGTCTGCTCTCAGCTGTCTGCTCTCAGCTGTCTGCTCTCTGTCTGCTCTCAGCTGTCTGCTCTCAGCTGTCTGCTCTCAGCTGTCTGCTCTCAGCTGTCTGCTCTCAGCTGTCTGCTCTCCTCTGGGATGATTCTGTCGGTCATTTCTCACAGATGGATCTGTAAAGACGGACGTAGAACAGAGTGTATGTTTACGGTTTACAGAGTTGATGCATGAGGTAAACACTGAGTTAACTAACAGAGATATAAACAGCATTATTTACCTGAGAGAACCCGTCAGGTAAACCTGGAGTCTGGACCGCAGATGTTCATCATATGTCGCCGATTTCTGATCGGATTCCTCCGGTAACGTGCGCTGGGTGAAGTTTCTGGTTTATAAACTTTAAAGTAGTTTATAAACTCTTCCTAGCTGCTTCTCTCCCTCCCTCCAGTCAGACCTACAGGTAGCTCTCTCTCTCCGTGGGGGGGGGAGAGAGTGACGCTGTGTTGAGGACATTTGATTGACAGAAACGCTGACCAATCAGAGCAGAGTGGGAGGAGACAGGCTGTGAATCAGGGTCTCTCCAAAAGAGGCTTTGAGCAGACATATTCAGGCTGACAGTATGAGAAGAAGAAAGGTTTTTTTGAACATTGCAGCATGTAAACATGTTCTAGTACAACATTAAAATACATCTATGAACCTGGAAATGAGCATAATATGAGACCTTTAAACATCTGGGATATCTTATCTTATCTCATCTTATCTTATCCTGGAGGACATTAAAGGTAGAACCTTCGAAGAGTGTTTGATTCTTCAGGTGTTTCAGGTGTTTCAGGTGTTTCAGGTAAACGTTAACAGCCGGCCACACCCTTTAAATACGTGTTGTTGGTCTTTTCTAGATCTTTCAGGAGCATCCTCTCCAGAACTGTTACCATGGAAACAACACAGTATCTCCATCTCTGTGCAACTACACCGCAGCCGCCGGGGACTCTGGGAAGGTCGTGGGAGAGCCGAACACGGCTCTGCTCTCGTTCGTCCTGATGGTGGGAACGTACTTCATCGCTTTCTACCTGCGCAAGTTCAAGAACAGCTCCTTCTTCCCAGGCCGGGTCAGTGACCAGCAGAGCACTACAGCTTCAAATCCACACTTTAACACTACTTTACATCAGTTACTGATTCTCTTATTATCCGGCTGGCGGGTCGGTCTGTGTGTTTCAGCTGATCAATGAGTCGGTGTTCTGTGTGTTTCAGCTGATCAATGAGCCGGTGTTCTGTCTGTTCTGTGTGTTTCAGCTCCGTCGGATCATTGGAGACTTCGGGGTCCCCATAGCGATCCTCATCATGGTGCTGGTGGACTACAGCGTGGAGGACACCTACACCCAGGTGAGGCTCTAACAGTGAGTCCTGTTGACTCAACACTCTGAGACAGACTTTACATCCCGTCTTCCTATTGGCTGACAGAAACTGAACGTGCCCAGCGGGTTCTCCGTGTCCAGTCCGGAGAAGCGTGGTTGGCTGATCTCTCCTCTGGGGTCGGACGGGCAGTTTCCTGTTTGGATGATGGCCGCCAGCATCCTGCCGGCCATCCTCGTCTTCATCCTGATCTTCATGGAGTCCCAGATCACAGCGTACGACCTCTGTTCTCTGTTTGACCTCAAAGGTATTGATAAGGTATTGATAAGGTATTGATGTCCTGTCTGCTGCGTCCGTCAGGCTGATTGTCAGTAAGAAGGAGCGGATGCTGCTGAAGGGAACCGGGTTCCACCTGGACCTCCTGATCATCGTGGTTGTGGGTGGAGTCTCGGCGCTGTTCGGTCTGCCCTGGTTATCGGCCGCCACGGTTCGCTCTGTCACCCACACCAACGCCCTCACGGTCATGAGTAAAGCCGTCGCCCCCGGAGACAAGCCCCGCATCCAGGAGGTCAAGGAGCAGCGGGTGACGGGCTTCCTGGTGGCGGTGTTAGTGGGTACGACCGGTCGCTGTGGAGTACTAGTACAGCCGGTACTACCTTTACTACGTCTTCTCATCTGGTCTCCGTCCTCCCGTTAGGTCTGTCCATCGTGATCGGGGAGGTTCTGCGTCAGATCCCTCTGGCGGTTCTGTTTGGGATCTTCCTCTACATGGGTGTGATGTCTCTCAACGGGATCCAGCTGACTGAGCGTCTCATCCTGCTGCTGATGCCCCCCAAGTACCACCCCGACCACAACTACGTCCGCAAGGTTAGCCCCGCCCCCCCGGGGACGACATGGGACTTCTTCCTATTCACTTCACTTTACTTACCTGTCTCTCTGTGCCTCTCTGTCTCACCTGTCTCTCTCTGTCTAACCTGTCTCTCTCTTTCTCACTTGTCTCTTTGTGTCTCACCTGTCTCTCTGTGTCTCACCTGTCTCTCTGTGTCTCACCTGTCTCTCTCTTTCTCACTTGTCTCTTTGTGTCTCACTGTCTCACCTGTCTCTCTCTGTCTAACCTGTCTCTCTCTTTCTCACTTGTCTCTTTGTGTCTCACTGTCTCTCTGTGTCTCACCTGTCTCTCTGTGTCTCACCTGTCTCTCTGTGCCTCTCTGTCTCACCTGTCTCTCTCTGTCTAACCTGTCTCTCTCTTTCTCACTTGTCTCTTTGTGTCTCACCTGTCTCTCTGTGTCTCACCTGTCTCTCTGTGTCTCACCTGTCTCTCTCTTTCTCACTTGTCTCTTTGTGTCTCACTGTCTCACCTGTCTCTCTCTGTCTAACCTGTCTCTCTCTTTCTCACTTGTCTCTTTGTGTCTCACTGTCTCTCTGTGTCTCACCTGTCTCTCTGTGTCTCACCTGTCTCTCTGTGCCTCTCTGTCTCACCTGTCTCTCTGTGTCTCACTGTCTCTCTGTGTCTCACCTGTCTCTCTCTTTCTCACTTGTCTCTTTGTGTCTCACTGTCTCACCTGTCTCTCTCTGTCTAACCTGTCTCTCTCTTTCTCACTTGTCTCTTTGTGTCTCACTGTCTCTCTGTGTCTCACCTGTCTCTCTGTGTCTCACCTGTCTCTCTGTGCCTCTCTGTCTCACCTGTCTCTCTCTGTCTAACCTGTCTCTCTCTTTCTCACTTGTCTCTTTGTGTCTCACTGTCTCTCTGTGTCTCACCTGTCTCTCTGTGTCTCACCTGTCTCTCTGTGTCTCACCTGTCTCTCTGTGTCTCACCTGTCTCTCTCTGTGTCTCACCTGTCTCTCTCTGTGTCTCATCTGTCTCTCTGTGTCTCACCTGTCTCTCTCTGTCTCTCTCTGTGTCTCACCAGTCTGTCTGTGTCTCTCTCTGCTGTCTCCCAGGTGCGGACGTTAAGGATGCACCTGTTCACCGTGGTGGAGCTGACGTGTCTGTCCGTCCTCTGGGTGGTCATGGCGACGGCGGCGGCGCTGGCGTTCCCCTTCATGCTGCTGCTGACCATCCCGGTGAGGATGCTGCTGCTGCCTCGTCTCTTCAGCCGGAGGGAGCTGCAGAGTGTGAGTCACACCTCGCCATCATGACATCATCACCGGCCCACTTTAAACTACATTTAGTTTGTGATACTTTGTGAAGCAACGTTTTTAACGCAGTACTTTTACTGGTTATGGAGTATTTGCTGGTTACCGTGACAACGGTCTCCAGTGCTGACCTCTGACCTGTGGTCCCGTAGCTGGATGCCGACGACGCGGAGCCTCACCTGGAGGAGAAGGAGGGGCAGGACGAGTACTCGCAGCTGCAGATGCCCGTGTGACCCGGCGGCAGCCTCCCGATTGGTCCGTCCACCTCCCTCATTAGCATATCTGACATGTATCCTGTAGCGGCGCCGGGCAGGTGGAGCGACCACGTATATATTTATAAACCTGGTTCTGTATTCTCTGTGGGACTCTGATGGTTTCTCTCTGCTTCTGCTGTACGACTCTAACTACTGTCTGTTCTCCTCAACCTCATTAAAGCTACACGCTATATTTAAACGTTACTGTTCTGCATCTTTACTTCTACGTTATAACTTTATTTACTTCAGCCACGACCTGAGTGATCACGCTGTACGGTCCGATCATCAGCCAAGACCTGAGTGATCACGCTGTACGGTCCGATCATCAGCCGCGACCTGAGTGATCACGCTGTACGGTCCGATCATCAGCCGCGACCTGAGTGATCACGCTGTACGGTCCGATCATCAGCCGCGACCTGAGTGATCACGCTGTACGGTCCGATCATCAGCCGCGACCTGAGTGATCACACTGTACGGTCCGATCATCAGCCGCGACCTTAGTGATCACACTGTACGGTCCGATCATCAGCCACGACCTGAGTGATCACGCTGTACGGTCCGATCATCAGCCACGACCTGAGTGATCACGCTGTACGGTCCGATCATCAGCCACGACCTGAGTGATCACACTGTATGGTCCGATCATCAGCCACGACCTGAGTGATTACACTGTCAGCCAAGATGAAATTCGGTCCGACTCTAAAATGAGTCGTGTGGCTCAGATTTCGGGCCAGAAACGGGTTAAGATCGTACCGTGTCCGACCAGCTTTAGTGTCTTACGCCGGGTTTCCACCAGCAGCAGTTCCAGGGACTTTTAGTCAAAACGTTTCATTGTGACAGAATGTGACACTCCTTTAGTATTGTTATTGTTACTCCCACTGTTACTCCTACTGTTACTCTCACTGTTACTCTCACTGTTACTCCTACTGTTACTCTCACTGTTACTCCTACTGTTACTCTCACTGTTACTCCTACTGTTACTCTCACTGTTACTCCCACTGTTACTCCCACTGTTACTCCTACTGTTACTCTCACTGCTACTCCCACTGTTACTCCCACTGTTACTCCTACTGTTACTCTCACTGTTACTCCTACTGTTACTCCTACTGTTACTCTCACTGTTACTCCCACTGTTACTCCCACTGTTACTCCTACTGTTTCTCCTACTGTTACTCTCACTGTTACTCTCACTGTTACTCCTACTGTTTCTCCTACTGTTGCACCCACTGTTACTCCCACTATTACTCTCACTGTTACTCTCACTGTTACTCACTGTTACTCTCACTGTTACTCACTGTTACTCCTACTGTTTCTCCTACTGTTACTCCTACTGTTACTCTCACTGTTACTCCTACTGTTTCTCCTACTGTTACTCCTACTGTTGCTCTCACTGTTACTCCTACTGTTTCTCCTACTGTTACTCCTACTGTTGCTCTCACTGTTACTCCTACTGTTACTCTCACTGTTACTCCTACTGTTTCTCCTACTGTTACTCCTACTGTTACTCTCACTGTTACTCCTACTGTTACTCTCACTGTTACTCCCACTGTTTCTCCTACTGTTACACCCACTGTTACTCTCACTGTTACTCCTACTGTTTCTCCTACTGTTACACCCACTGTTACTCTCACTGTTACTCCCACTGTTTCTCCTACTGTTACACCCACTGTTACTCTCACTGTTTCTCCTACTGTTTCTCCTACTGTTACTCTCACTGTTACTCTCACTGTTACTCCTACTGTTACTCTCACTGTTACTCCCACTATTACTCTCACTGTTACACTCACTGTTACTCCCACTGTTACTCTCACTGTTACTCCTACTGTTACTCTCACTGTTACTCTCACTGTTACTCCCACTGTTACTCCTACTGTTACTCTCACTGTTTCTCCTACTGTTACACCCACTGTTACTCTCACTGTTTCTCCTACTGTTACTCTCACTGTTACTCCCACTATTACTCTCACTGTTACACTCACTGTTACTCCCACTGTTACTCTCACTGTTACTCCCACTGTTTCTCCTACTGTTACTCTCACTGTTACTCTCACTGTTACTCCCACTGTTACTCTCACTGTTACTCTCACTGTTACTCCCACTGTTACTCCCACTGTTACTCCTACTGTTACTCTCACTGTTACTCTCACTGTTACTCCTACTGTTACTCTCACTGTTTCTCCTACTGTTACACCCACTGTTACTCTCACTGTTTCTCCTACTGTTACTCTCACTGTTACTCCCACTATTACTCTCACTGTTACACTCACTGTTACTCTCACTGTTACTCCCACTGTTTCTCCTACTGTTACTCTCACTGTTACTCTCACTGTTTCTCCTACTGTTACTCTCACTGTTACTCTCACTGTTACTCCCACTGTTACTCCCACTGTTACTCCTACTGTTACTCTCACTGTTACTCTCACTGTTACTCCTACTGTTTCTCCTACTGTTACACCCACTGTTACTCTCACTGTTACTCCTACTGTTTCTCCTACTGTTGCACCCACTGTTACTCCCACTATTACTCTCACTGTTACTCTCACTGTTACTCACTGTTACTCCTACTGTTTCTCCTACTGTTACTCCTACTGTTACTCTCACTGTTACTCCTACTGTTTCTCCTACTGTTACTCCTACTGTTGCTCTCACTGTTACTCCTACTGTTTCTCCTACTGTTACTCCTACTGTTGCTCTCACTGTTACTCCTACTGTTACTCTCACTGTTACTCCTACTGTTTCTCCTACTGTTACTCCTACTGTTACTCTCACTGTTACTCCTACTGTTTCTCCTACTGTTACACCCACTGTTACTCTCACTGTTTCTCCTACTGTTTCTCCTACTGTTACTCTCACTGTTACTCTCACTGTTACTCCTACTGTTACACCCACTGTTACTCTCACTGTTACTCCTACTGTTACTCTCACTGTTACTCTCACTGTTACTCCCACTGTTACTCCTACTGTTACTCTCACTGTTTCTCCTACTGTTACACCCACTGTTACTCTCACTGTTTCTCCTACTGTTACTCTCACTGTTACTCCCACTATTACTCTCACTGTTACACTCACTGTTACACCCACTGTTACTCTCACTGTTTCTCCTACTGTTACTCTCACTGTTACTCCCACTATTACTCTCACTGTTACACTCACTTTTACTCCCACTGTTACTCTCACTGTTACTCCCACTGTTTCTCCTACTGTTACTCTCACTGTTACTCTCACTGTTACTCCCACTGTTACTCTCACTGTTACTCCCACTGTTTCTCCCACTGTTACTCCCACTGTTACTCCTACTGTTACTCTCACTGTTACTCTCACTGTTACTCCTACTGTTTCTCCTACTGTTACACCCACTGTTACTCTCACTGTTACTCCTACTGTTTCTCCTACTGTTGCACCCACTGTTACTCCCACTATTACTCTCACTGTTACTCTCACTGTTACTCCTACTGTTTCTCCTACTGTTACTCCTACTGTTACTCTCACTGTTACTCCTACTGTTACACCCACTGTTACTCTCACTGTTTCTCCTACTGTTACTCTCACTGTTACTCCCACTATTACTCTCACTGTTACACTCACTGTTACTCCCACTGTTACTCTCACTGTTACTCCCACTGTTTCTCCTACTGTTACTCTCACTGTTACTCTCACTGTTACTCCCACTGTTACTCTCACTGTTACTCCCACTGTTTCTCCTACTGTTACTCTCACTGTTACTCTCACTGTTACTCTCACTGTTACTCTCACTGTTACTCCCACTGTTTCTCCTACTGTTACTCCCACTGTTACTCTCACTGTTACTCCCACTGTTTCTCCTACTGTTACTCTCACTGTTACTCTCACTGTTACTCCCACTGTTACTCCCACTGTTACTCCTACTGTTACTCCCACTGTTACTCCTACTGTTACTCCTACTTCTAATGTCTCTACAGTACCTGTCTGCCCCCCCACCCCCCTCCCTGACTCACCTGGTCATCATGGTGACCTCCCCTCCCCGTCACAATGCGTCCATCGGAGCGTCTC
>NC_133805.1:779540-787040 GCF_043250625.1 Sebastes fasciatus
TAGGCCAAGGTTGGCGGGACTTCCTCTGTCTCTGAGTGCATGTGACCAATCAGGACGTAGGCCAAGGTGGGCGGGACTTCCTCTGTCTCTGAGTGCATGTGACCAATCAGGACGTAGGCCAAGGTGGGCGGGACTTCCTCTGTCTCTGTGTGCATGTGACCAATCAGGACGTAGGCCAAGGTGGGCGGGACTTCCTCTGTCTCTGAGTGCATGTGACCAATCAGGACGTAGGCCAAGGTGGGCGGGGCTTCCTCTGTCTCTGTGTGCATGTGACCAATCAGGACGTAGGCCAAGGTTGGCGGGACTTCCTCTGTCTCTGAGTGCATGTGACCAATCAGGACGTAGGCCAAGGTGGGCGGGGCTTCCTCTGTCTCTGAGTGCATGTGACCAATCAGGACGTGGACCAAGGTGGGCGGGGCTTCCTCTGTCTCTGAGTGCATGTGACCAATCAGGACGTGTAGCTGCTGGTCCACCAGCTTCTGGAGGTGGACCTGGTCTGGAGGTTCCTTACTGGACTAGATCAGATGGGGTCCCTACTATCAGGATGTCTGAATGCTGGTCCTGGTCTCAGTGGAACCTGATGTGTCCTGTGTCCCTCTCAGGGTGTGGTCCTGGTCTCAGTGGACCCTGATGTGTCCTGTGTCCCTCTCAGGGTGTGTTCGTGGTCTGCGGGGTCCTGACGGGGTTCTACTGCTGCTGCTGTCTCTGCTGCTGCTGTAACTGTTGCTGTGGCAACCTGAAGCCGGCGGCCCCCGGTGAGGGGACGGGGCCGGACTACGTGTCCCCAGACGACCTGGAGGACGAGATACGCAACGACCCCGACAACGGTGAGGAGACAGGAAGCTCTGGGCTTTTATTTTGACAGTCACTATCAGACATGCTAGGATATGATACTGTCCATCTATTGGCTGCTTCAACACCTCATTATACCTGCTGTCCATGGATAGCATAGCACCATTAGCTACGGCTAATTAGCTATAGGCAGCTAATACAAGATAAGATATTCCTTTAATAGTGTCTAAAGCGTTAGCTGTATATATCTATATATATATATATATATATATATAGATACATGTATATAAACTGGAAAACTAAGTAGTTAACTTGTGTTTGGTGGATTATTTCTCTGTTGTATCAATGCTAATGGTGATGCTAATGCTAATGGTCATTGTATTCTACATGGTTGAAAGCCTGTTTATTGACCTTCACAATGATGTCACACTTGTAAGGATCATGTATTTGTGGGATGAGCAGCACAGCTGATGATGTTGGTAGCCCCGGTGCCGATGGTAAACAGTGTATTCTCATAAGGCTACCAGGAAGCCTGCAATGACTGCCCTTCACCGTCAGGCCCGTTGGCGCTGGTGTCTCCAACACAGACAATGGAACCTGAACATGTGGGGGAATGTCATGTTCAGTGATGAGTCCAGGTTCTGTCTGTTAAAGTCGGATGGCAGGTCAAAGTATGGAGACGACGTGGAGAACGCTATGCTGATTGTTGAACCGATGGAGTAACAGCTTCTGGTGGGGGCAGTGTCATGGTGTGGGGGGGGGGCATCTCCCTCACTGGTAAAACAAGGCTTGTCATCATTGAAGGCCATCTCAATGCAGGGAGATATCAGGATGAGATATCAACGCCCCCCCCCCCCACAGAGCCAGGGTTATCACAGACTACCTCCACAATGAGGGAGTAGAGAGAATGGAACGGCCTGCCAAGAGTCCACACCTCAACCCAACTCAACATGTAGGATCATCTTGGGCGTGCTGTACGTGTTAGAGTGACCAACACAACCACGCTGGCTGACCTGCAGTGAATCCTGGTTGAGGAATGGAACGCCATCCCACAGCAACGTGTGACCAGGTTGGTGACCAGCATGAGGAGGAGGTGCCAGGTTGTTGTGGCTGCGTATGGATCTTCCACCGCTACTGAGGCTCCTGACGGTGGATTCAATCAATCAATATGTCTTGTTTGTTCCTTGTTACTGATAGAGAGTTCAATCATCCACCAAACAACTCACAACAAGAGTCAACACCAACAGGAGAATACACTGTTTACCATCGGCACCGGGGCTCCACACAGAATCAGCTGTGCTGCTCATCACACAAATACATGATCCTTACAAGAGTGACATCATTGTGAAGGTCAATAACCAGGCTTTCAACCATGTAGAATACAATGACCATTAGCATTAGCATCACCATTAGCATTGATACAACAGAGATAATCCACCAAACACAAGTTAACTACTTTGTTTTCCCAGTATATATGTATATATACATGTATATATACATATATATGTACATATATTTATATATATGTATATATACATGTATATGTGTATATACAGTATATATATATATATATATATGTGTGTATATACAGTATATATATATATACACACACACACAGGTATTTATTTCTAGTGTTTGTTTCTCTGCAGACGTTGAAGCTCCGATCGTTCAGCAGCCGACGAACGCCGGCGAGAAAACTCAGCTGATCACCGACGGACATCGCCGATACGGAGACACCTACACATGAGACATGAGACAGGAAACAGGAAACAGGAAACAGGAAAGGCATCAGGTCCCAGAAACACATGAAATCAGCTGAGCTGTTAGAACACAGGTGGAACTGGAGGAGGAGCTCCAGACTCATTCAACATTAAACATAAAGCTGTAACTCATATAGACGTGTGTTGATGTAAATAACGCTGTGGTTTCCTGCTGGGCGTGTTGGTGTGTGTGTGTGTGTGTGTGTGTGTGTGTTTGTGTGTGTGTGTTTGTTTGTGTGTGTGTGTGTGTATGTGTGTGTATGTGTGTGTGTGTGTGTGTGTGTGTGTGTGTGTGTGTTTGTTTGTGTGATTGGAAGTCAGTTTGGAAAATTAAATAAACAGGTGACACCTGGAATGATGTCATGTGATGATGTCACTGATGATGTAATGAGTCTGTCCACCTAGCATGTAGCATGTAGCATTATGGGAAGGCGTATAGATACCACCACATCTCACGTGCCATGAGGACGCCACGCAAACATCTGCAGTTAGCTTCAGGCAAGAAAAGCCCTTAGTTAAGGTAAGGGATTCAAATAAGGAGGTCAACTCAGTGAACCTGTAATTCTTTATATGTGTGATTAGATCCGTCGTGTCAGAACAGAGAGCTGCTGCTCGTCTTCTGACTCGGGACAGGAAACATGATCACGTCTCGCCGGTTGTGACTTCCTGTTCCTGTTTCAGGGTTTGAAACGGGCCGTCAGCACCTGATCTATCAGAACTAATACACCGTTATACTTCAGTCAGAAGGCTGAGGTCGACCAATCAGATGCTCATGATGTCCCAGAACTAGACTCAGGATCAGAGGTGACCTCTGACCTCTGACCTCTGATCAGAGGTCAGAGGTCACAGTCTCTTATTGTATTCATGTGCATCATGGATGTGATCAGTGCTCTATGAGTATATGAGAGTTACTCTGACCAGCAGGAGGTGCTGCTCCTCATCAGCTGTGCCCCCCCCCCTCTGCTCTGTCATGCCTCCTCGTGACCTTTGACATATAAGGGCATGTCGGCATGGCAACAGGTGACGTCTGTCCGTCTAAAAACAGACTGAGTGCTGAGAACTCTGCAGTCTGCCGGCCTCCAGCACTCCTCTTCTTCTTCTTCTTCTTCTTCTTCTTCTTCTTTGTTTCTTTATTCTACTTTATTTCCTCGTCTTCCCGTCCCCCCCCGCTCCGTCATGGAGAGTCTGGAGAAGCAGCTCATCTGTCCCATCTGTCTGGAGATGTTCACCAAGCCGGTGGTCATCCTGCCCTGCCAGCACAACCTGTGCAGGAAGTGTGCCAACGACGTGTTCCAGGTGAGACACACACACACACACACACACACACACACACACACACACACACACACAGGTCTTCAGGTGTCTGTGTAGGTCTCCTGGCTGCTGCGTTCAAGGTGCAGCGGTTTTATTGAGGACAAGTAGAGGATGTGCACAGAGCAGAGAGGTATTTATTTATTTATTTATTTATTTATTTATTTATTTATTTATTTATTTATTTATTTTCTCTCTTTTTTTAATATGTCAGATGAATATTAGCTAGCAAGGTGTGCTACGTTAGCTTTATATACAGTATATACTATATATATATATATATATACTACATATAGTATATATATACAATATATACTTTATATACTGTATATAATATACAGTATATAATATATAGAACACACTACAGTATATAGTATATATTGTATATATTCTATATACAATATATACTATATATACACTGTATATATATTATATACAGTATATTATATACTGTAGTGTGTTCTATATATTTGATATACTGTATATTATATACTGAAGTGTATACTTTATATATTATATACTGAAGTGTATACTTTATATATTATAAGAAGCTGTAAGATATTTCAGAGTTTCTATGTTTATGAATAATGTTCAGTCAGCTGTTATTAATATGAACCCCTCTACCTGTGTGATGCCCCCCCCCCGCAGGCGTCCAATCCCTACCTGTCGACGAGGAGCGGCTCCACGGTGACGTCCGGTGGTCGTTTCCGCTGCCCGTCCTGTCGCCATGAGGTGGTTCTGGATCGACACGGAGTCTACGGACTGCAGAGGAACCTGCTGGTGGAGAACATCATCGACATGTACAAACAGGGGAGCACCAGGTAACACCTGTACACACCTGTACACACCTGGTAACACTTGTACACACCTGTACACACCAGGTAACACTCACACACCTGTACACACCTGTACACACCAGGTAACACTCACACACCTGTACACACCACTTTGCCAGCGACTCTTCACCTGTGCGTCTGTGATTCACGTTTTTACGTGTTTTTAATGTTTTTAACTTTTGATTGATCATTAGTGTGATCAAACTTAGACAACGTGATCACTGTCTCACCTGTCTGTCCCACCTGTCTGTCTCACCTGTCTGTCTCACTCATCACCTGTCTGTCTCACCTGTCTGTCTCACTCATCACCTGTCTGTCTCACCTGTCTGTCTCACTCATCACCTGTCTGTCTCACCTGTCTGTCTCCCTTGTCTGTCTCACCTGTCTGTCTCACTCATCACCTGTCTGTCTCACCTGTCTGAACTGCACCTGTGTAGTGATTAGCATTAGCTCACACTGCTAGCTTACTTTATCAGGCTGTCTCACACAGTTAGCCTCATGCTAACTAAAGGTTAGCATTGTCCTGTAACTTGTTATCTTAGAAGACAAACAGTCTTCTCCCCGTCAACGTGTAGTAGGCTCATCAGCTAGTTGTCAACGTGTAGTAGGCTCATCAGCTAGTTGTCAACATGTAGTAGGCTCATCAGCTAGTTGTCAACGTGTAGTAGGCTCATCAGCTAGCCGTCAACGTGTAGTAGGCTCATCAGCTAGTTGTCAACGTGTAGTAGGCTCATCAGCTAGCCGTCAACGTGTAGTAGGCTCATCAGCTAGATGTCAACGTGTAGTAGGCTCATCAGCTAGTTGTCAACGTGTAGTAGGCTCATCAGCTAGTTGTCAACGTGTAGTAGGCTCATCAGCTAGTTGTCAACGTGTAGTAGGCTCATCAGCTAGTTGTCAACGTGTAGTAGGCTCATCAGCTAGCTGTCAACGTGTAGTAGGCTCATCAGCTAGTTGTCAACGTGTAGTAGGCTCATCAGCTAGCCGTCAACGTGTAGTAGGCTCATCAGCTAGTTGTCAACGTGTAGTAGGCTCATCAGCTAGCTGTCAACGTGTAGTAGGCTCATCAGCTAGTTGTCAACGTGTAGTAGGCTCATCAGCTAGTTGTCAACGTGTAGTAGGCTCATCAGCTAGTTGTCAACGTGTAGTAGGCTCATCAGCTAGTTGTCAACGTGTAGTAGGCTCATCAGCTAGTTGTCAACGTGTAGTAGGCTCATCAGCTAGCCGTCAACGTGTAGTAGGCTCATCAGCTAGTTGTCAACGTGTAGTAGGCTCATCAGCTAGTTGTCAACGTGTAGTAGGCTCATCAGCTAGCCGTCAACGTGTAGTAGGCTCATCAGCTAGCCGTCAACGTGTAGTAGGCTCATCAGCTAGCCGTCAACGTGTAGTAGGCTCATCAGCTAGTTGTCAACGTGTAGTAGGCTCATCAGCTAGCCGTCAACGTGTAGTAGGCTCATCAGCTAGTTGTCAACGTGTAGTAGGCTCATCAGCTAGCCGTCAACGTGTAGTAGGCTCATCAGCTAGTTGTCAACGTGTAGTAGGCTCATCAGCTAGCCGTCAACGTGTAGTAGGCTCATCAGCTAGTTGTCAACGTGTAGTAGGCTCATCAGCTAGTTGTCAACGTGTAGTAGGCTCATCAGCTAGCTGTCAACGTGTAGTAGGCTCATCAGCTAGTTGTCAACGTGTAGTAGGCTCATCAGCTAGCCGTCAACGTGTAGTAGGCTCATCAGCTAGATGTCAACGTGTAGTAGGCTCATCAGCTAGCCGTCAACGTGTAGTAGGCTCATCAGCTAGTTGTCAACGTGTAGTAGGCTCATCAGCTAGCCGTCAACGTGTAGTAGGCTCATCAGCTAGTTGTCAACGTGTAGTAGGCTCATCAGCTAGCCGTCAACGTGTAGTAGGCTCATCAGCTAGATGTCAACGTGTAGTAGGCTCATCAGCTAGCCGTCAACATGTAGTAGGCTCATCAGCTAGTTGTCAACATGTAGTAGGCTCATCAGCTAGTTGTCAACATGTAGTAGGCTCATCAGCTAGTTGTCAACGTGTAGTAGGCTCATCAGCTAGCCGTCAACATGTAGTAGGCTCATCAGCTAGTTGTCAACATGTAGTAGGCTCATCAGCTAGTTGTCAACGTGTAGTAGGCTCATCAGCTAGCCGTCAACGTGTAGTAGGCTCATCAGCTAGCTGTCAACGTGTAGTAGGCTCATCAGCTAGTTGCTACATCAATGAGATGGTTTGTGTGGTTTAGCAAGTCATCTGGCAGGACAGGATGTGATGGACAGGCCTCGTTTACAGAGCACAAAACTCTAGAGACATCATCTCACTCAGCTTCTACGTCTTGTTAGCTTATACTCAGCTTCTAGGTGTTTCTAGGTTCTTCTAGGTTCTCATAGGCTACTTAGCTTCTAGGTTCTTCTAGGTTCTTCTAGGTTCTCATAGGCTACTTAGCTTCTAGGTTCTTCTAGGTTCTTCTAGGTTCTCATAGGCTACTTAGCTTCTAGGTTCTTCTAGGTTCTTCTAGGTTCTCATAGGCTACTTAGCTTCTAGGTTCTTCTAGGTTCTTCTAGGTTCTCATAGGCTACTTAGCTTCTAGGTTCTTCTAGGTTCTTCTAGGTTCTCATAGGCTACTTGGTTTCTAGGTGCACGTAGCTCAGAGTTTGTGCCTGATCACAGTGTTTGTGCTAAGCTAGGCACTGAACACACAGTGATGAAACTGATCTGAACTTGTGACTGTTGGTCAACAGCATGTTTACAGTGAGTCAGCATATTTACAGTGAGTCAGCAGTCTGCTGAAGGTGACAGGT